>NC_056750.1:303842157-304142157 GCF_019279795.1 Protopterus annectens
AACACAGACTGCAGCTCTCTGTACTGGAATCTGCTGAGTTAACAGCAATAATCCTGTAGTATCCATCAGTTTACTAAAACTTTCAAAACCTTTACAAAATCACACAGGCTATACAAATTATGCATTGACATATAAAATCCATTCATGAGCTATGTATACATAATAGAGGAGAAAAAGCCAAGACGCAAATTAATTATGGGATAAAAAAAAAGGATAAAAAAAGATAAAATCCTGTGAAAACCCTTCAGAAAAATGTTATCGTAACTAATGCATGTCCTTATTGTCATCCATTACTTCTACTTTCTGCTTATCATTAAATTATATGATAAAAGTGCAGCTAAAAATAATTAATTTTCCAATTAAATGTTTATCTCATGTACGACATTAAACTTTTTGAATCTTTCATACAGCCCAGCAGTAATACTACAAGACATATGCTGAGAAATGACAGTTACCAAAACAGAGCATTACACTATCAGATTCAGTCCCTAGATTTTGTCTAAGCACTAGCAATAACACTGAAACCTGAACATTCAGTATGGGGAGAGGGGTCTGCAGGTACAGTACTAAAAATTTAGGAAATGTAGAGTATGCATGAAGAAAGTATAAATGAAAAAAAGAAAGAAAAAATGAAAGAAAATAAAGCAACAGTGTTCATACCTATCATTAACAGGGCTTCTGCCACTGTTACATATCTGTCAGAGCTCTTTTGGAAAGATCTCTCAACCTGTAAGTGCTAGAAATCTGGACAAAGCCTGACAAAATGGGGGGGGGGAACAAATGCCCCAAAAGGGACAGATTTGAAATATTGGTCTTATAAACTTAGAAAGTTGATAGAACATCGGGGTTTGTGTTAACACGCAATTTCTGAAGAATTTGAAGTCTGAAACTCAAATGTATGTCATTATTTAGTTACTTCAATTCTCAGATCATCCCAATGATTTACCAGAAAAATCACAAATTTTATAAGGCATAGTCCAAAAATATCAGGCAAAAACTGGACATTCTGTGAAAATCTGGACAGTTGAGAGGTATGCTTCTGGAACATTCCTTCCATGGTAAAATAGTAATACCCCATATTCAATCCAAGTTTTACATAAAATTCCTTCCACAGTAAAACAGTAATACACCGCACTCTATCTATGTTTTACATAAAGTCCTTCCATAGTAAAACAGTAATACACCACACTCTATCCATGTTTTATACAAAATTCCTTCCATAGTAACACAGTAATACACTGCACTCTATGTTTTACATAAAGTCCTTCCATAGTAAAACAGTAATACACCACACTCTATCCAAGTTGTAATGCAGGAGGCTAAATGTCAACATCCTGTAGATAAAGGGATGGACAAGAACATTTAAGGTCACTCCAGACTAGCAAAAAAAAAAAACAGAAAGACGTGTGTTTCCAGCATTCCATTCCATTCCATAAATCAGCACAAGCAGATTATGAGTCTATTTAGTGTGATAGAGTGCTGTAGCTAGCCCATGGTATTTATCCTCTCAGTTCCATCGCATCATTCATGGGACTCCTCAGAGCTTTGTAGATGCCAAATGTCTTAACTTCTGCCATCTGTTACATTAAGTGATCCCTATACTGCCTATCCTATCAATACAAAAGTAGTTCCTTTTGATTAAAGTACTATCCACTGAAGACACACTTGCTGAGTGCCATGTTGTCACTGTTGCTAAGCCATGCTCAACAATATCAAAACTTTATTTAAAGAATTCTTTTGGTGCCTTTTCCCCATATGAGTATGCAGGCTAAAACCCCTGCACTCCAGTATTATTTTGCTAAGTGTAAATCCCTACATTGTGAGGAAAATAATAGTTTCCTTAATGTGGCAAAATTAGGGTCCACATACCCAAGCATGAAAATTTAAGTCTTGTAGTACATGAATGTGGTCAGTGCTATGGATATAGGGATATATATATATATATATATATATATATATATATGTATGTATGGGTCCCCTACACATGGTTGAAATGCCACAAAGTCGAAACCCATATGGCCGAGACCATATGATTGACATTTGGAATCCCGACTATGTGTAACAGATATCTCCGTGCAGTGCGGAATGGAAATATTTCCATTTCCGCACTGTCGTGTGATCTCAGAGTTGGTATATTAAAGTTACGGGGGTGTGGCAGGCGTAGCCCCCCTGCTAACAATAAGAAAGTGTGTTAATGTTGTGTTTTTTTTTTTTTTTTACATCTTCGAAATTGCGGAAGTCGAACATATGGTCTCGGCCATATGGGTTTCGGCTTTCTGAAATTTTGAGCATGTATAGTAGACCCATACACATATGTGTGTGTGTGATGAGGGATTTAAGTGAAGTGGCTCACAAGAACCCATGAGTAATGCTGAAATTTCTTCAGCGCAAAAATTAAAAGCAAATCATACATAAAATTCCATCTCTTAATTGTATTCACAGTCTGCAGTGCAAACATGGCAAATAATTCTGGAAATAAAACTTTGTATGGTTTGTAAGCCATTTATTTGCAAACAGTTTCTTTATATAGCTACAGTTTTATGATCTTTGTGAAGTTTGGACAAGTGGGCAGAGATCTTATTTCATAAGAATGTGTACTCCATATATTTAGATTTCTAATAGAGGATGGTCCTTAGGAATACACTAGACAGACTATAGTAGAATGTCAAGGTGCCTCCCACAGTTAGAGCTAGACTTTAGCATTCGGCTAGGTGCTCTCTGTTTAATAGTTCTCTACATTAATCTGCAGTGATCCAGATTTATCACTTTATATAATAAGGTCTGAATAAACGGCATACATTGTGAGATGACAAGCAAACATTTTTGGGACTGCTGCTGTCACTAATTGGGACTGCTCTAGGCTACAGCTTTTCTAAACTGGCCTTGAGAGATGTATATCATTCTGCGTTAAGGAATACTTTCTTCTCTGTATTTCCATATTTAATGTTTATACTACTGCTTCAGTATTTGAGACATTATTTTACTGTTTGCCTATAAGTTTAGATCTAATTTGTTTATGTACAGCCCCACTAAATGTTTTTTTTTTTACCTGAAGCCTCACATTAACTCATGTTGCAGTTTTACTTTTAATATCCTGGTTTATTAATGGCAGCTGTAGGGCACTGCTTCATTTTATATGTATATAATTTATCATAGACTCATTACTTTATTGATAGTGATTTAATTTATTACTGTTTAATTCCATTATATTTTAAATTACTTTATTTCATCTACATAATTAGAGTGTGCTAAATGTGCTCTTGTTGTGGTAATCTATTGAGATTTTAATAGTTTTCAAATTAAATTCATTTTTGTTCCTCTTTTGATGTTTCTTTTAAACTTTTTTATACTGTATTTAGGCTTAAGTAGATTACTAGAATAGAAGTTGAAAATATAGGGTGCCTGTTTGGAAAAGGATACAATGTTTGTTTGTTTTTTACACATATTTGAAACAATGTCTGAAGAAAATACTGCTACAAAGAATGAATTTAGGCAGATCCCTTCACATTGCCATGGGACCACTGACTGTCTGATTCCTTCTAATTGAAATACACAGGGTCTAAATATGCTTGATGCTGCTTTCTAGTATGAAACCTACTAATTTGAGTACACAAAAGCTCTAAACATATACTCAGGCAACCAGAGCCAGACTATGGTCAAATGGGGCCTTAGGCAGGGAAATGGAGCAGGGCCCCACCCCCTGTAACCATTCTGATGTCTCAGTACTTGTCTCTCTCTCCCCAAGTTATCATAACCACTGCTCAAACTATCAGCGTGCATGTTATTGTTTTCTTTACTTTTGAAATGAAGGCAGAGATATGGATTTAATTTAAAATGCTTAATTTAAATATTATTTGTTGCCCAGGGTAGTCCCACTAGGCTAGTAACATTTTTTGTAGGGGAGACACTTGGGAGTATTTATACTACTAGGGAAATTTTGGCAAGGGGATTGGGGATTTTAACCCTACTATTTTTGAAAGCTCATGTGGATGTAAAAGATCTCACAGCACCTTCCATTAAGAGAGACATGGTGCTCGTTTTAACATCTCATCCAAGGAATGGTGTATTCAGGAGCACAACAGTTTTCTCCCCTTTAATGTGCACTGCTATATTAGCAATCCATCTACATGGTATGGGAGTTGAACTCACAGCCTTATGCACTAAAGGCAAGTAAGCTTCTTGTTGTGCTTCTAACAATGCTTTGAAATTCTGTAGCACAAACACTGACAACAATTTGCTAAAGAAAACGGTTGCACATTAAAAATAGACCTAGCATGAGCAATAGTTAACTCCCTCCCTTAGAACTCAACATTCCTTCTAAATGCACCCCTACAGTTTTGAAGATTTTTTCCATTAAGCAGTGAAAGAAAATATATGAACCAATAAAATACAAAATTACCCATTTCAGCACATGCAATTAACTCTGATTACCAAGTCAGTAATCCGGTAGCTGGTACTGATGATTAAGACTATTTTTTCATTCTCACATTCAGTCACCCTCCTCTCTTGTTGTGCCTGATAGATGATACACACTGCATGTCTAATCCCCTTCCTTTACCATACTTAGCAGAACACCTCACCTTGCATCTCACCCTGCTACACCATCTCCCTGCTTCTGCTGCATCACTGTTTGCAGATTCACCATCTTCCTACCCAGACCCATTGCACAGTGCAGGGTAAGAATCCCAGCCAGTATTGTTACATACGCTTTTATGCTCAGTGTTTGACTACAACTACAGTTCATATTTTTGTATGAGTTTGGTATTCTATGTAGAAGTTGCTGCTGTTGCATTTGTTTTGTATATTTTAATGTATTATATATATATATATATATATATATATATATATATATATATATATATATATATATATATATATATACATATACATACACATATATATATATATGCTTTTCAGATAGCATAGTACATACTGCAGATGCTTTTTATTTTGTGAATTATATAAATGCTTTAGTTTAGTTTCTGTGTTGAACTTAGGTCTACTGTCAGTGTTAGAATGTAGGTGCTTGTAGCTTTTTTCTTTTTATTTCCCCTTTATCTTAAGTTCATTAATTCTGGCTAATTGTAAATGAAGATGAGGTGGTAATATCTATTGGTGGCAAGGGTAAAGTGATAAACCACAGACAGACAGACAGACAGACAGACACACACACACACACACACACACACACACACACACACACACACACACACACACACACACACACTGCTGCTTAAAAAACTAAAAACAAAAGTATTCTGACGACCTTAAAGTGTAATTTCAGGTGCCATAAAAATGCTCAAAATGCACTGCTGTAGCTCCAGTCAACTTAATGTACTTTTTTAAAGCACAATTGCAGTGCTAGACATGCTGGCTTGGTAGAAAATTTTCAGATATGTTAGCTCTTCGTATGATGGATCATGTCAATGATGTGCACTAACATTCAATATTTTTATATCTGTGATAATAATTAGGTTTCATTCATAAACTACTGTAATTTTTTTCTCTTCCATACATACTGTCATTGAGGTTCCATGATACTGCTCAGAAAGCTTTAAGATAGCATTACCCTAGTTCTTGCTGTATGCATTAGATTAACTTGAAACTTCCAAATACATCTTGTATACTATAATACGGAGTGCCTTAGGAGTGGTACTGTAACACAGTGTTCATGTTTATTTATAATGTGTTTGTGTTTGGAGACTAATAAAACATACTGAGAAAATCTGATTGCACAGTTAAAGACACAAAGAGATGCTTTCAGAATTAATGTTAGTACAGTACGTGCTATTCTAGTTCCCAAATACACACACACACACATGTACGTGCATACACACAGATACTGTTCATTTCCATTAAGCACCTCTCGGAGTATCTGTTGAGGAATGCACTCCTGTAGCAAACAGTTGATGAAAACTGCAAAAGTATATCCAAAACCACACCTTAAACGCCAAAATTTAATGAGTAAAGCTTTCAGGTTCACCACTCTTCATTAGTACATAAAGACAATAAAATTTCAAATCATTAAATAGGGTTACAAATAAAATCACATGATCTAGCCAGCCTAACACATTCTAATTTCAATTAATTATGCAAATTCTTCCTAAAACAAACATGTATAAAAAACAAATATTGAAAAATCCTTTACAAAAGTATATTCTTTTCTAAAAATAACTTATGCATGTGACATATATGCATTCAGTATGATATAGATATATCAAATTACATACCTAAAAAGTTTGTTACAAAATATAAACCTATAATTTATATACACATTACGCATATATTACACAATCAAACAATATTATATTTCATGGACATCCAACCAAACCAAAATAACATTCACTATAAAATACTATATTGAATGTTATTCAAAAACATAAAGTGCATTCTCAAACATTTTCTCTCTGTCTTTTAACCAATATTGGCTTTATGCTAACAGCATTATTTAAACCCGGTAATACATCTGCCTGTAACCTTGTAATCCACTCATATTCTATTAATTCTAGGGCATTATTTATATCACCTCCCCTAATATTTGTGTTTAATGTACATATACCTCTAAATTTAAAGGTATGTGCAGTATAATCCATAATATGCTTATACAGAGCATTAGTTATTACTTCCCTTCTAATCTCAGATTTATGTTTTTGAATAACATTCAATATAGTATTTTATAGTGAATGTTATTTTGGTTTGGTTGGATGTCCATGAAATATAATATTGTTTGATTGTGTAATATATGCGTAATGTGTATATAAATTATAGGTTTATATTTAACCAAATAAATCCAACAGTGCAGGCAGAGATGACAGTCGTATCCATCGTAAGAAAACTTTCACAAATGGTTATTTACATCATTCTAGTAGCCATCCTAGATACTTCATTAAGAACATACCTAGGGGTCAATTTATCAGGGCTTGTCGTATGACTACTAAGGACACCGATTTGGTTGAAGAATTTATGTTCATTACTGCATTGTTTAAAATTACTTTGGATACCATTGGTAATGAGATCCTTAGTAAACGGGCTCTCAACTATCCTGCCATTTTAACTTCATCATTTAATAGTATTCCCACTGGTGACAGATTTAGTTCTCCCATTCATTCTAACTTGGTTTGTTCTCTTGAGATGAACAATGACAGTTCTTACATTAGATCCATACTTGAGAAAAATTGGAGTATCATTAAGGGCCATTCTGATATTTATCAAACAGTGGGTGTTAAACCTCAATTTGTTTTTCGTAACAGTTACAAAAATAAAAAAAAATTTGGAAAACATCAATCTACTATTGCCTTTACCCATAAGAAAGGCATGCATTGTTGTCATCAATGTAAGGTTTGTAGGTCCATTTCCATTGGACCTTATATTGCGGTCGCTACTTCTGACAGAACCTTTGAAGTACCTGGCTTTGTTAACTGTAACACTAGTGGTGTTGTTTACATTGCTTTGTGTTCTGCCTGTTCCGCATTCTATATTGGAATGACGACTAGGAAACTGAGTACTCGGATTAAGGAGCATTTATATGCTATAAAAACTAATGATGGCACAAATGCCTTGTATAAGCATTCTTCTGTTTGTTGCTTTTTTAAAAAATTTTCTTTTTCTGTTTTGGAAGTATGTTCTTTTGATATGAGAAATGGGGATTTTAAAAATTTCCTAGAGCAAAGAGAAGCCCTTTGGCAGATCAGGTTAAAATCAGACCAGATGCCAGGTCTGAATGAATCTATTAACTTAAAATGTTTTCTAAAACATCGTAACGTATGTGTTAAAAACAAGGCTGAAGTGGCTTCTCTTTTCATTTGATTTTATTTGATGTATTTTGCCTTTAAGCTCTTAATTGACATCAATTCTATCCAGTTTGTAGTTACATTTTATTGATTGATTGTTTTATTGGTCAATGTATTTAAAACTTGTTTTTTTTACTGTGAAATTATTCTGAAGAAGTCGTTTGATGAAAGCGGACAAATAAAATTTCTGGTACACTATTTGTTGATATATCTATATCATACTGAATGCATATATGTCACATGCATAAGTTATTTTTAGAAAAGAATATACTTTTTTAAAGGATTTTTCAATATGTGTTTTTTATACATGTTTGTTTTAGGAAGAATTTGCATAATTAATTGAAATTAGAATGTGTTAGGCTGGCTAGATCATGTGATTTTTTTTGTAACCCTATTTAATGATTTGAAATTTTATTGTCTTTATGTACTGATGAAGGGTGGTGAACCTGAAAGCTTTACTCATTAAATTTTGGCGTTTAAGGTGTGGTTGAGGAATGCACTCCACCAGAAAAGTTTGTCTTCTGATATATAGTAAGAGGAGAAGTAAAAATTCTGATGCACATTGTGTTCCTCTCTCCCTGGTCTATGGTAGCACTGTTCCAATGCTGAAACTCCACACATTTCTTTATGTGTATTGTGATGCATGCACAGATCACAGACTGGATGCTGATTCCTTAAATAAGAAATGTAAAATTTTATTTTAATTATATAATTACAAAATTAAATTTCGGCAGCCCTCCAGTAACCCCCCCTCGACAGTGGGCCCTAGGCAACTACCTAGGTCACGTAGCTGATGTTGTTCCTTTGGCTTTTCCCGGTTAGGGATTGCCACAGCGGAACTCCGGTCCTCTAATGACTGGCAGTAGATTTTCACGGTGCTGAGGTGCCAGCTCGATGCCCAACCTTCAACGAAGGCATGCCCATTTACGCATGTCTTTTGAACGCCACTCAACCGCGGGGGAGGACATGCAGACTCCACACAGAAGGTGCTCCAGCCAAGAATTGAATGGAGAACCTCTTGCTGTGAGGCGACAATGCTACCGCTGCACCACTGCAGCTCAGTGCTATATCCAACTCTGCAAGCAACATGTGATTTTGTACAAATAAGAACCCAAAACAATGAAACAAGCTTTGCCTCTACACCCACTTATTTATATTTTCTCACTTTATGGTTGTTTCAGTTCAGAGCAAGCATAAGTATTCAGAAAGGTGGAAAAAGAAACATGATTGCTCTTTCTCTGAGACCCCCTTTGACCTTGGAATTTCTGAACCTAAATATATGGCTACACTATGTAGTGAACAGTCTAACAAATAAGAAACTAGTAGTCTTAAAATTTTGTTGATGAGCTCAGTCACAATAATTTCCAAAAATTATGAAATCCAGGTAATGTTCCAAAGCAACAAGCCTTTATTCATTACAGACAAACAATCCTCAGTAAAAAAAAATCAGAAATACTTTACAATTTTAAACATATAAGCTTTTATACACTTAGAAGTAGTTGTGGAAAATATACCTATTGCTTCATTTTAAACCAGCCTATTCCAAGCAAAGAGTATAAACATGGCTGTAAAAGTACATTTAAGAACAGAAAGTACTGACCCCCACACATTACTATTGATTAGATCAAACTAAATACTAGTTAAGGAAAACACTACCTGTTTGCAACCCACATTCCAAAATCAGAAATTTGCGGATAAAAATCGGTGTACTGCATGATCGAGCAAAGTGTGCTCGACTAAATGAATGTAAACCTCCAAAATCAGGTATTAAGTAAAGCATAACATACATATAAATATACTGACTTTTAACTAAAATTGCTTTTGGCTAACTAATGCAATAAAGCCTCCATCAGGTCTGTGACAAGAACTAAAATCATATACATAGGTAGATAAGTAAAAAGAGCTGACTAGATAGATACAAGAAAAAAACACAAAGCTATCTAACTGTAAACATTATCTAATTAGAACACTATAAATATAAATATAAATATATATGTGTGTTTTGTGTAATACTATCTAATAAGCATCCATCCATATGTATTAATGTGCATAAAAACTAAATTTACAGCTCAGAAAAAATGTCAATGCTTTGCAGCTGAGAAAAAACACACCTGTCATGACAGTTTTCATGTTTACAGCCCCCAAAATGTTTATACAATGAAAACAAGTAGAAAAAACACACAAAAATAAAGAAAACAGCGGGTGAAGTAAACTAGTAATGTATAAAAGTGTGCAGGAGCATGCAGGAGAGTGTACCAGTATGCAAAATGCAGGAATTCTACCAATACTACATGGTAATAGCGGCATGAAGAAATGTGTGTTATGAATCGACTGTTTAAATCTCTGATGTGGTGCAAGAGTGTAAAAATCTAATCAAATCAGAATTGAGGTTAAAGTACCTAACACATATATAGCACATTCTGCACATTATTTTTTATTATTTGTAGTATGTTTGGTACCTTTAGTACATAAAAATATTTTCTTACAAATTCCCTAAAAAAACTTTACAGATTGTGTTGTAGTTTACGTAAATTCAACACACTCTTGAAAGAGCAATACTGTAGCAGTTAAGTCCTGGTTTTCTGAATGCATTTAATTTCAGCTGACAGCATAATTCTTTTTTCTCCAAAACACCACTAACTTCAAGGTCATCTCTCCACACAGTCCAGAATAATAAATTTAAAACCAGAATGTCTGGGGTGTTCTAAGAAGTGTTTGTATAAGAAGTTCCTCTGGCATTTATGCCTGAGGTCAGAAAGATAGCTGAAATCCTCCTTTTCAGTTTATTCATAGTCTTGCCCACATAAAATGCAGGGTAGGCATTACACATGGCCCTATATACAGCTTTTTCAATATTACAGTTACCACTTGCTGAAGATTTCACCATCTTTTTAAGATAGGGGCACTCAAATAAGTTGCACCCCATCAAGTACTCACAGAAAGTGCAGTTAGGTGGCCCACAGATTTTAGTGCTCATGTCATCCTGCTGTTCCTTAATTTTCCTTTTCACATAGCCTATGTATGCTTGTGCTCTTTTTTTATACAAAATAGAGTGTTCTCCTAAAACTCCTACAAGCTGCTGATTGTCAGTGAGACTGGCCCAGTTCTCCTTAACAATGGCTTTAATTGTACTGAAATCACAGGTGTAAGTTAGAATGCAACTGTCCTTGTTTTTCTCTTCTTTTGGGTTAGGGTGGCCTCATTGCATAATTATAGCAACAGGCCTATTCCACATAAGTCATTGTTATTTTTAGAATCTCTAATGGGATCCGGGATCATATTCTCTGGTTAAGAAATCATTTCCAAGATCATTCATATTTTTTAGAAAAGGGGCCAAATCTGTGATAATGTGGTTAAAAAAAAAAAAAACAAGTAATAAAAGTTCAAGTAAGTCAGGGTAAATCCAAAGGGCCACTTATTCACATTGGAAATCGATACCTTGTTAAAAATGAAAGTCACCAGAAAACCCAGACAGACTTTCACCTCTCATTCTAATATCAATGCCTTAACCAGTCTGACAGCAGCCTTACTACATGCTGAGAAACTTAAAATGTTTAGCAACATTTCTGGGATGCATGCTGTTGGATACTTATTCCTGCTTGCCAGTTTGTTCATCTCCTACACGGAGTTCTTCGGGATTCATAGGTTCATAGGTTCATAGTTGTGTACTAGGCTAATGGCCCTGGAGCCTATATAAGCCTAGCCCAAGGAGATTCCCTGGCTTTATTTACCTGTTCTGATAAAATGATAAAAATGTAAAGAATCAGAGGCTGAAATGAAGAAAAAGCTGACTAAGAGACTTCTCAAGAAGAACTATTTTAAAACATAGCAGAGTAGAAGACAGAGCATGTGGAGAAATGTGTTAATTGAAAGTGAACAGCGAGTGCATGTTCCAAACCTGGTCATGAAAAAGCGGCCAAGTTCTACATTAGTAAAGATCCAATCATATCAGCAGAAAGAGTTGACCCTGCTAAATGGAAAAGTATTAAAAACTAGAGATAGCAGAGTGGTTGTGGAAAACAATTCTTCAATGTATACCAGATAGAAGAGAAGCAAATTTATCCCAGCAATCAGGGAGTGTTGAGAGTCAGGTGTGAGATTCAAGCTGTTGCATTCAGCTGTCTTCAGCGTATTTTTCCTGTAAGATCAAATATATTTTTTTAATGCAGAACCTACTAAGGAGGAAATAAAAACATTTATTCAATAAAAATTGAGCAAGTAAGCAGAAGGGGAAACTGTTTCTCATTCTTCTGACAATAAATTTCATAGAGAGATTTTGCCAGTAAAACTTTTTCTAGTGTTTCAAAGGAAAATGTACAGTTAGCAAAATGTGGTGATTGTTATATTGATGCCTTTTTTACAAAATTATCTTCTTTTGGCTTTTCCTGGTTAGGGGTCACCACAGCGGAACTCCGGTCTGCTCATGATTGGCAGTGGATTTTTACGGTGCAGAGTTGCCAGCCCGACGCCCAACCTTCAACGAAGGCACGCCCATTCATGCTTGCACCTACCTGCATGTCTTTAGCATCACTTGACTGTGGGGAGGACACGCAGACTCCACTCAGAAGGTGCTCCAACTGAGAATTGAACAGGAAAACTTCTTGCTGTGAGACAACAACGCTAACCACTGCAGCACCATGACAGTTGCTGAGAATAATATTCTAAATTGTTACTGCCTGTATACTTCTTTTTAAAAGTCCCTTTTATCAAATAGCCTGAAGCATACATCAGGAACCCCTTTCAGATGTTTGGTTTTGTTAATGTAACTTTTTACTGAAGGGGGTAGGTAGCAAAGTATGCATACAAATTTGTCAAGGGCCACATCGCAGTTCTTTTGTTCTGTTACTCAAAACTAGTCAATGCAAACTGATATGTTCTTGTTTAATCTTCCAAATGTTTAGATTAATACCATCACAAGAATGGAACCCATGCCATCATTAAAGTTCATAAAATCAGTTCTGCTTCAATCCTTGAAGTTTGCCAAGTGTCCTCTTCCCAGCACCTGTGACATACCTGAAATCACTGCACTCTCTCTAGGTGTTAACATTTCATCATAAGTGTGCACCTTTCCCTTACTTTAGCTGAGGTAAGTGTCTTAGTGCTACAGAATACATTATCCTTTCTTTACCTGAAGGTTTCCATCGTATCTTTTAGGGCTGTATAATGTGTTGCCCTTTCTAGCTTTTATATCTGATGACAGAATATGATGAACATTGAGATTACATATGTTTTGTTATAATAACAATCAGTGTTTTTAATTTTTTAAAATAATATGTTGTGTTAAAAAGACTCCTGAAATGTTCTCTTAGTTTTATGCCACAGTTATGATTCGTAATAGAAGAGATGCAAGAGGCTTTAAGGTATGTCTGGTGTTCCCCCAATAGTCTTTTTTTTTTACAAATATTTTTATTTTCTTCTTCTTTTGCATTGTATGCATGTTACAAGATCCAGTACAATCATCATTTTTTGTGCTCCCACATTGATCCTTCTGTGGCTCTCTAGCCTTTTCATGAACGTATTAACAAATAAGAAGCAAGGATCAATAAACAAGCTTTCATGGATATACAGAGCTGTCTCTTTTCTAGAATGTCTCTGCAAACCCCTGTGCTTACAGCAGGCCATGAGTAGTGCCAGCAGGAATTCAGCAATGTTTACATTACTAATGTATTGTAATACTGAGGGGCCTCCTACAATTGTTACTCCTCTTTTTTTTTCAGAGAAACTGGTTGTAATAAGTTTTAAATCCTTTGCTATTATAACCAGAACATTTAAGTATTTGGATAAGGGAATTTAGTCCCTCAGAGAGATGGAAGAACTATGAGAGCTCATAAAGCTTATGCTAGGTTAGCTAGCCAAGTGATTCTGTTAATCCTTTATAATTCCAAAACTAACATAAGGTGTCCCCTCCTCAATTAATTTAATTGCTGTTGTGGAGCTGTTTTTATAACCGACAGTATAAGCTTATTAAGCAGTATTGAACTGTGCTTCGTTCACAGCACTGAAAAACATAAACCCCTCCTACTCCATGCCAGTTTGGCCTGCAGCATCCCTAAGAGTGTAAAAAGAAGCAGATCTGAAAAGGTGAGCTTAAGGCAGAAATGAGAGGTATTTTTGGCTGTATGACTCACAGTGATACAGCTATTCATTTCACTTCTGGTTTGCATAGTAGAAAATTTGTTTAGCTATCAGCAGCCTGTTTCCTCTCAGGGACTGCTGGATAATTGCATGTAACTGCTGGGTGACTCAGAATGGTGTAGTGAAATCATAAATTGTGCAGAGGAGTTACTAAGTTATGACAGATAGTTTCATGCTTGGTGGTATAACCACGTGATTGGAGAGATTTGCTGTCTGTTAGGATATAGATGTGACTGCAGGGCAGTGGTCATTAAGTACTCTAATTAGGTGACCTGTAGTTGAAATAAAGGGTTTTTGATGGCACAGTGTATCTGCTTTACTTCTGATCCTTTCAGATTATGTGAATAAGTTTGTCTGCATTGCAGTCTCTTGCTAGTATATCTCCCAACTGTATTATCAATTACATTATATTATTTTTTTCAAATCAATACCTTTTTAACTCTCTCTCCTTTCTCCCTCTATTCTACTGTTAGATATGTTTTTCTTATACTAATGTGTGTCTTTTTGCTTTGTTAAGCTGTTTGGGCTCTAATCTTCTTTATTTATATAGCTCTCAACATAGCAAATACTAGGAAGACAAACAAAATCTGTGCTGGTTAGGCTAGAGCAGCTGTAGCCAGTTTTGACACTGTATCGATTACTGACACTTGGTTTAGTAAAAGGAATAGTCCTACAACGAAACTTGGTTGCAATGGGCATCATCACCGTAGGCTAGATAGGAGAGCTGGTGGTGTCTGTATTTATGTTTTGCAGCAACATTCTTATAGGATCATAGGAAGTTACTAGGCTATTGGCCCTGAGGCCCTTATAAGCCTAGCCAAGAGTTTAGCCCATGTGTAGACAAGTCAGCACCCGATGACCCTGTCCAGCAGGGACATGGGTAGAATTCCAGGGATGTATTTTCTGTTTCCCATCCAGTTATCCAGGCTGCACTTAAAAAGGGGTAAAGAGGTACTCTGCTTGATGTGGAGAGGCAGTCTATTCCACAGATGGGGGAGTCTCTGGGAGACAAATCTGTCCTGCCAACAAGTCCTACTGAATACACAGACCAGGTTGAGGCCACTTGTGTGGGTTACTCAAGTGGAGCTTGACTAGCAGATATGCAGCAGTCCCATCAAGGATGGGTCCTAGATTGCCTTGTATGCCAGACAGAGGTCACCTCTTATGAGTCAATATAAAACTGAGTAGAGGGACAGGGCTTTTTAGCCTGTCTGTGTATGGTAGATTTTTGAAGCCCTGGATTCTCATGGTGAGGAACCTCTGTGGTCTCTCCAGCTGCTGCATGTGCTTTGCGAGGTACATGCCGAACGGGGCACTGTACTCAATAATGGGCCTTATAAGAGAAGAATACAGGGATGTTATAACATCCTTGTCTCTGGATGGGATACCCTTACTTATGTTGTGGGCCATGTAGAAAGCTTTCTGTACAACGGAAGCAACATGGTGGTCAAAAGTCAGGGTGCTATCAACCTGGGTGCCCAAATCCCTTATGACTGATTGCATGATTAGGACGTTGTTATTAATGTGATAATTTTTGGGGAGGTCACTATCTCCAAAGGGGATGATGTTGCATTTTTTGGTATTCAGCTTGAGGCCATGTTTCTGGCACCAATCATCCATTTGGGTGAGACGCTCCTGGAGGATATCCACATTACTAGGAGAATTGATGACAGTGCCCAGCTTGGATCTAGATCATAAAGATGAAACGTCAAAAGTGTGAATGCTCTTACATTGACCACAAATAATTGAAGCTGCAAAACCTCGAACGGCCGTAACAGCAATATTTTTCCCCCCCCAAAAAAAATCTAAACACAAAATAAAGTGGGGGGGCTTCACCTCCCACCCCCCCTACTTAAATATAACAATTCTGAGATCACACTACAATGGAGGAAATGGCAAAGCCTTGACAATGGCCTAGCAATTTTTTTTCCCTGGGAAAAAAATTACTGTTGTGGCCATTCGAGGTTTTGCAGCTTCTCTTATTTTGGGTTGATGTAAGGGCGTTCGCTCTTTTGATGTTTCATCTTTATAATATAGACCCCCCCAGCTTGCAGTCATCTGCAAACTTGGTCAGCCATAGCCCACTGATTTTGGTCTGACCTCAGAAAAGTATATCTGAAATAACAGAGGCCCCAAGACCGAACCCTTCGGCATGCTGCTCGTTATGGGTCTACTGCTTGAAGTGGCTTCCCCTATTTTGACTAGGTGGGTTCTATTAGTGTGCCAGTTAGCTACCCATCTGGTAACATATGGCTTGATGCCCAGTTGAGAGAGTCTATCTATTATGCCCAAGTGGGGAACAGTGTTGAAGGCTTTAGACAGATCTAGGTAGGTGGTGTGCACTATCTACCCTTCGTCCATGGCTTTGGTGACTGTCTCAAAGAAGTTGACCAAATTTAACAGACATGACCTCCCCTTGCCGAAGCCATACTGTGTGGGATTGAGTGTTTAGAGGTTGCCAATGTCCTTGTTAATGAGATCCATGATAATCCATTCCATGGCCTTGCAGATCAGGCTCCTTAGGCTGATGGGTCTATAATTTCCCGGATTGGTAGACAGTCCACCTTTGTGCAAAGGGACAACAGTTGCTGTCCTCCACTCAGGTGGGATGAAGCTGGTACTCAGGTTTTGGTTGAATAGGATGCCTAATGGTGCTGTAAGTTCTTGCCTAAGTTCATGTCGGATGCAGCCTGGGATGTTATTGGGTCCCATGGAGGCTGTATTTTTTGCCTTTGAGACAGCAGCGATGACCTGTTTCCTAGATACAAGGGGAAGGGGACAGGTACTGGTGATGTCCTGATCTATTAATGGGGGGACAGAGGGGTGAAGTTTTTACTGAATCTGTCAGCCAGCAAGGTTGCTATATCTACAGCATTTGTATAAGTGGCGATCTTGACCACCAGTTCTGAACAGATCTGGGTGCTTCCTTTGAGATTGCAGACATATGTAAAGAATGCCTTATGATTGTCTCTAGTAGCTGTGGCCAATTTGGACTCGAAGTTTGCTTTGGAGAATTTCACTAGTGGTCTTATTTGCTTGTTCAGGCTAAGGAGAGACTGCTTCCAATTAGACACGTGGTCCTTCTTGGTCCTGGACAGCAATTTTTTCCTTTTCTTGTAGAGTTTATTTACTGCAGATGTCCACCAGACAGGTTTATTCTTCCTTGCGGAGGATGATTTAGTCCTGTCTGGTATTCCTGATTCCATGCATCTATATAAATGCTCATACAGTGCTTTGGTGTAGCTTTGGATACTGGTGCAGCTCCTAGAGAGGGGGAGGGGGCTGTGAAGGTGTTTATATCATCCCTCAGGAGCCTGTAATCAGCTTTGGTGAAGTTTTTTTTTTGTTTGACCCTAGCTAGAGGGAGGTTGGGGGGGGTGGTGACTTCAAAAGTGACCGCTTTATAGTCAGATCTTATCAAGGAGGATGATACTGTAGGAGTGTTGCAATGGTTACTCATGTTGGTTAATACCAAGTCCAAGATATTGTCACCTTTTATGGGGGTATCGACTAGCTGTTCCAAGGCATTTGTATTGACAAAATCGAGGAATCTCTGGGCATTTATGTTCTGGCATGAGTAGTTATTCCAGTCTATGTTTGGGTAGTTAAAGTCACCCAGGATCAGGATAAAGGGTTGAATCTTGATAGATTTGAAGAGATCCAGCTAGGCAGATTGGGCATCTTGGGTCAGATTTGGGGGCCAGTAGCTAGCTATGATTTGAATAGGGGTCTTGTCAATGGTTAGCTGCACCTGGAGTGCCTCCTGTGCATCCTACTGCTGGACCAGCCTGGAGGTGTGTATGTCTTTAATGTATATTGAAACTCCACCTCCTTTGGCTTTAGGTACCGCAGTTTGGGGTCTGAATGTATGATAGGAGTAAACAGGTAAGGCAGGTATGTCCTCCGCAGCTGACTGAAAGGCAATAACAGTGAGTTGACTGTTGTAAGAAGTATGCATGGAAGACAGAAATGGGATGTTGCACTTTTCTATTGCTCACAAAAACAACTGTTATCCTCTGATACAGAGTTTTGTAAGGACACACAGCTGCCTTCTTAACGACTATGATTTAATAGCTGGTGATATCCATGCCCTAGTGTTGACTGGGGTCTACCTTCCTCTAATTCAAAAGCCATAAATTATTTAATTGAATTTAGTATTTCTTGCATGCTGTCATTCCTAGCTGTTAACAACTCTGGTGCAAATTTTACAGTGTTAACTACATTGCCATTATAACGAAATTATGACATGGCAATGGACAGGTGTTATATCTGATAAATGTCAGTGTTCTGTGACTTTATTTCTGATCTTATTGAAAAATGTGTACCTTTAGACAGCTAAAGGAGAGACAAGAAAAATTATCCTTTAAGGTCATATGTTGATACCTCAAGGGCCAGACATTCCTTGATACACCTATGGAAGAAAGCAAAATCAGTTCTGACTTCAAAAAATTTGGAGAAATTGCTTAAATTCTCATAAGGCCTGCTTAGGAGGACTCGGGCTGGCTAATAATTGTATCAGTAACAACAAAATCCTGTTTAACTCATTGCTTCCTACAAGTTTATAGACGTTTGGGAAGAGTACACTCATCTTTACATGAGACTTCCCTGTACTCCTGAAATGGATTTACTCAGGGTCATCAAACTCAAATTTCTTAAGTCCTATTAAAAGTACATACATAAAACTAGAGCAGCAAGGTGGTATCTGTAAGCTGACATGAATTGCTAAAGCATACATAGTGAAGTGATCAATGTGGGGTGTACAGTAATGGAATTATTAAAGTTGTGAATGGATGAAATTTTTCATATTTGCATCAATAATGCAAAAGAGAGTGTTATCCTGTCATGCTGGTGGTATTGTATTAAAGAAGTGGGTATTTCAAAAAAAATTACATTAAAACAGGATGAGTAATGTGAAGACTATAACACTATTATTATTGGCAAATAAAATACATATTTTTTCATACGTCTGCAATATAAAACCATCATCTATAGACTGACCTTCAATACCACTACCAGTGTATATCTCATTGTCTACTGAAGGGCTGTCATATTCCACATTTTTTGTAATACTCAACATTTACCACATATTTTAAATCTAAATAAGTGTGTATTCGATAGAGGATTTTAGAGAAATCTTTCAGGAAGCAAATGATTTGCTGGCTTAGGAGACCTCAGGAAGCAAAGTTGTTAACCTCCTGCTGTTCAGGACTGAATGACTGATGCACTTTAGGTTTTACAGAAAAGATACTCTCTCTCTAACATATGCTTATATGACAATGGTCTATCGGTCACTGACCCAGGAGCATTAGGCATCAAGTTCAGGGTCAGCTACAATTCTGGAGCTGTTCCATATTGTCTGAATGCCTTATTTCTAAAGTTTATTGTGGACAATATGGTTCCATGTCTTTCTGTACTGTTTCAGCAGTCCTTGGCATCTCCTCATGATAGATGATGACATTAGGTCTCTTGTTGATCCTATAAGAACATGCTCTCTTTGAATAGGCTACTGTGTTATGACAAACCACACACTCAGGAGCTGAAGAACATGAAACTTGGCACTTTTGCTTGTCAATCCTGCAACCAATGCAGATATGTTGCCAATACCAATAACTACACACATCCTGAGACACACAGAATTTATACATTTAAAATCCACCAACCTGGTTTATTTAGCTGACTGCCAAACATGTAGGAAATTTTATGTAGGCATGACAAGTAGATCACTAAGACATATCTAAAAGAAACACACTATTTTTGGTTCTTGAGATGTTAATCATTGATGGAAGACTAGGTAATATAAAAAATAGAATTGAAGAAAAGGAGGGCAAGTGGATAGTCAAACTACAAGCCCATAAATTTTTTAATTAATAATGATTTTTTATCAAACCTTTCTTAGCTTCAAGACCCCTGAAGCACTAATGGGTGTTTATATATATATATATATATATATATTTTTTATATTTTTAAATGTTTACATTTTTAATTTTATCCTAGATACTTTATGTGTTTTATTTTAACTTGAACTGCATTTTATGTTTACATGGTTGTCTCTTTAAGACATAAAGATATTCATGACATCATGACAATTAGTTGTTTAAAATGGGAGAGCTCAATTATTCTCTTTATGTCTGATGAAGTTTTGCTATCTGCTGCAGTTCTATTGTCTTTAATAAACGTGGACTTCATCTACAAGAAGATTTTTTGGATTTATTTACTACATTTTGGTTTTCATTCTCAGTCGATGGTGCACTCATTGCCTTTTTGTTTGCTGATTTTGTGTTCTTGAGGTGAGTGCTTTATCTGGCAGCGTGGTTCCTTTGTTTCATAAGTCCTTGGAGTGTGACAATGCCTCAGACATTTGGAAGCTTGCCATAGCTCTCTTACCCTCGAAACCTCTTCTGGCTCATCAGCAGATGTTTACAGGCCAACAAGCTTGACCTGTATCTTAGATAAGTGCTTTGAACATTCCATCTGCCCGCCTACTTCAGAGATATGGGCTTGCTCATGATGCTTTTTAGCCCAGATTTAAGACTGGACATTCTTCATCAACTTCCTAAGTTTATATATTGATATTCTTAGATCTTTAGACCAGGACCTCCCTGTTGATGTTGCCTACTTGGATTTTGCAAGGGCATTTAATTGTCTTTCAATGCTGTTATGTTAAATATTTTGTAGAATCATACCTAATGCCTACTTAATAAGATAATTATAATAATAAGAAAAGTGGCTAATTGGCTGTTTGGGAGAAAGACCACTGTTAAGGTCTAGGTTTGCCTCTTTGATATTAGGACAGGCAATCATGAAATAACTATTTACCACCACATTAAAACACAGCTACCATAAGCTGTATTTTTTCCTTGTGGTGTCACAGGGCAGTATATTACCAATGAGATGAAGATGGCGAGAGCTATGGCAGCCAATGGGACATAGTACATGAAAAATCGTAAGCAGGAGTTTAGGGTGAGCTAGCAGATAAGAGGGACTGTGGACCATAGCAGCACTGGTTTGAGTCATGTTGCATGTTTTTGCTATCAGTGGGATGTGGAGTCTCTCGTTATAGCATGCTGCTCTGAGGTTTGAAGTTGTGGCATACAAGCATGAGTGATGAGAGATGTGCTGTGTATGGTTAACAATTTAAGGCAGATGACAACAGCTATTTCTTTAATCCCTTGAAGGCAGACAACAAGACTTTAATACCTTTCACTTGTCCTGATTTTGCCTCATATTGTGGTCAGTTGCTCCTGAAATGTATGAGGTTTTCTAGTAAATCACTGAGGGTTACAGTCTCTAAATAATGGAAGACATTTGAGTTTTAGACTTTGCATCCTTCAGAGAAATTAAGGTAATCTGATATTTTAGCAGTGTTTAAGTATAAAAGAGCAATATTTAAAATCTGTCTCTAATTTTTGGCCTTTTCCCCTGATTCATGTATTAGAGGGTTGAACAGTTACTTGAATAGATTATTGCAGGTCCTATGTGTATGTATGCATGTATTTATTTATTTATTTTAAGAGTCTGACATCTGAGATATGCACAAAGCCATTGACTGTAGTATTGTCACCTGTCAGAAAAAGTTTTCTGGCACAATTCTCAGCTGGGGTGCCCTCACTGTGCTCTTGTGGGTTTTGTCCAGGTGTTCTGGTTTCCTTCCATATGCCAAAGGCAAGCAGTAGGTGGACTGGGCACGCTAAACTGGCCATAGGTGTGAATGTGTGGATATGTTTGGTATGGAAGAACAACAGTGGCAGGCTTAGCCACTTACAAGTGTTAATATTGGCTCTAGATTATTGTCACTGCTAGGGTGACACCCCACCCCATGTGCAAAAATGGGGAAGAAGGGGTTGTGGATGGATGGATCTGATATATACACAGACTGAGCAGCTATAATTATCTGGGGCTGTCTGTGAAGGGTAACATTAACTGCCTCCTGCTGTTTATTATTATTGTTTTGTAGAACAATGCGATATGTGTAAAGCAACTTGAGATACTTTAAGGTGTGGCTACTCTTTGTGTGCAGCATAGTTGAACTGTATTGTATGAGTAGCATTTTTTGGTACAATCTTGCTGTGGCTTTTTCTGTGTGGAGTTAGTATGCCCTCACTTCCTTTCTCTGTGAATGTTTATTCATCATGTGCTATTGTGCTCTGATTTCCTCCAACACCTGAAACATATACCACAGATCAGTTGGCATTTCTCTAATGCATGGCTTGGTAACAGTGCTTTTGAACCAGGTTTATCTTTTGACAAACTTTAATTGCTCTACTATGGGCTTTTGAGCTTGAAATCTAAACACTGAAACATGGAAACAATGACATGCTGATGATTTCTTTATTTCTCTGTTTTGAGAAGTTTTGCTGGAAGATTATTATCCAATTAGTTTCAAAAGCTTCCTACAAAAGCTGTCTGCAGTTTATACCTTTAAAATTATATATTTTTATTTGCCAGTTATTACTAGTGATTATGGAATGTCAGCATATTGCTTGTAATTTATCCAGCAGAAAATTCAGATTTTTCTATTTCCTTTCATGACATGTAATGCATGTTTTTTGATGTAAATTATTTATTTAACTTATGTTAATCAAAACAGACCCATTGAGACTAAATGTCCTTTAGTAAAGTTACATACTTAAGGTTGTATAGCATCTCTGTGGAAGGTGGTGAGATTTAAAGCAAGCATTTAGCCTTGCAGCCAATCAGTTTAGTCATTGCAATACACGGTTTCTTTACTGTAACATACTATATTTAAGGCAAATAAGTCTCATGTGTCTTGTTCTCTTGTGCTTTAGTTTACATTTTTATGCTTCTGCAGTCTGAAGCCTGCACCATTTATGTTTTTTTTTTCATTTGTTACATATATAGGTGGGCTAATCCCAAGGACAATGACCGGGCATTTTCAGATAACAACTGCACAATATTACATGCGCTTACAGTCACTTGCTTGGCTCATCTGACTTTGTCTAACAATTGTCTCACAATTGCTCAACCCTTTGCCAGTTGATCTTCTAATGTCGGTGAATTTACATATATGTGTAACCACAGTGTGCTTGTACATTAGTGTTTAGTCCAACTCCATAATTGCAATACAGTGGGAAAAACTAAAAGAACCCATTGGACTACACTACCAGTTCACACAATACATATCACAATGGTCTAACAAATCACAAGAGAACAAAATTATATAAGAGATGCATGCTTGCAAATGTGATAAAAGTGTAGATATACCACATCCAGATTATACCACTCAAACCAATTTACACACTTTTATTAGTTTCTATACCTTCTCACATCACTTCAACAGTCTGTATCATGTCACCCACCCTACAGCCTAACCTACAGAGGATAAGGAGAGACCCAATACCAATTTTTGTCATCAATATTTCTTAAACACAAGCAGAAAACAAATAAATCCAAACCAGCTCAGAAGTTGAAAAAAAGACAGGAAACATAGGAAGGTAGATGGAATAAAGAAGCTGAACCAAGACAAAGTAAAATCTTCTTTTTTAATACAAATGGTGAGCGCTTTCACAATGGTAACCATTGCTTCATCAGACAGTTCATTCAAACAGCAAAAGCACTTAAATACTTCAATTCATTACTAAAACAACCAATCCTACCACTCAAAGTTAATTCAGCACTCAGCAATCAATTAATTACTATGGTTACGTTTTGCCCTTAGTTAATTGCTGAAGTCAGAAAAACACTGTTTAAAAACCACATGCACAAAATGTAAAAACAAGAACATGTGGATGAATATAAATAAAATACATAAAAAGTCATTGAATAAATACATATGCTCATGTTCCCCATTTAGTAACTGCTTGTGTATGGGTATAAGCATAAAAATCTATGTACATTTGTATAAAAATATAAGCAGTGCACACTGAACAACTTAATACATATATTCTGCCTAATAAATACACATGCTGTTCACCTAGTAAATACATATGCTTTAAACATACATCTCAGCAATTGTCTTTAGTGATATCTATGCTAGAAACAGCTCAAGCAATACTGTCATATGCATGTGTTTATGTAGTCTTCTCTTGTTAAGATAGTATTGTTATTATTTATTTTATTTTAACCTTCTAGATTTTTAGCACAGGCTTCAATGGAACACTATCATTCAAACCCAAACCTCTGTGTGCTCCTAAACGCAAAATCCATTTTACTTCCATATTTTCAGTAGTATTGACTATGTCCCCCATCCTATTGCTAACATTCTGAATGTGTAAAACCTGAAACAAAAATATGTGGTCATCCCCCTTATCCAATGTATGCTTAGCCAAAGCACTATACAGTTACCCTTTTCTAGTGCAGTAAAGGTGATCCCTTATCCGTTCCCTAAGGTGACGGTTAGTTTTGCCAACATAGAAATGGAAACATTGTCCAGTGAGCTACATACACTACATTCTTAGTATTGCAATCAGCAGAATTCCTTAGCTCCCATAGACGCCCTGTTTCAGGGTGCTTAAAAAACCTTGATTCATCTATATAAATGCACTGTGTGCATTTTCCACATCTATGGGTACCATTCACTATGCTATCCATCAGAGTAGGTATTCTTGGATAGCAAAGCTGCTGTTTCAGATTTTTCTTATTTCTAAATGCAAAATGTGGTTGTCCACCCACTATGTTGGTAGTATCCTCATCTACTAACAACATATGCCAATTTTGTCGTATGATGATGTGCGGATAGTGAATCATGAAATGCAGTGGATTAGCAAGGAGGAAGTAAGGATAGCTATGAAGAGGATGAAGAACGGATGTTGGTCCAGATGACATACCTGTGGAAGCATGGAGGTGTTTAGGTGAAATGCTAGTGGAGTTTTTAACTAGATTGTTTAATGAAATCTTGGAAAGTGAGAGGATGCCTGAGGAATGGAGAAAAAGTGTTTTGGTATCGATTTGTAAGAATAAGGGTGATGTGCAGAGCTGTAGTAACTACAGAGGGATTAAACTGATCAGTCACATCATGAAGTTATGGGAAAGAGTAGTGGAAGCAAGGTTAAGAAGGGAGGTGATGATTAGTGATCAGCAGTATGGTTTCATGCCAGGAAAGAGCACTACAGATGCAATGTTAGCTTTGAGAGTGTTGATGGAGAAGTACAGAGAATGTCAGAAGGAGTTGCATTGTGTCTTTGTGGATTTAGAGAAAGCATATGACAGAGTGCCTAGAGAGGAGTTGTGGTATTGTATGAGGAAGTCGGGAGTGTCAGAGAAGTATGTAAGAGTGGTACAGGATATGTACGAGGGTAGTGTGACAGCGGTGAGGTCTGTGGTGGGAGTGATGGATGCGTTTAAGGTGGAGGTGGGATTACATCAAGGTTCAGCTCTGAGCCCTTTCTTATTTGTAATGGTGATGGACAGGTTGACAGATGAGATCAAACAGGAGTCCCCGTGGACTATGATGTTTGCAGATGACATTGTGATCTGTAGTGAGAGTAGGGAACAGGTGGAGGAGACCCTGGAGAGGTGGAGATATGCTTTAGAGAGAAGAGGAATGAAGGTCAGCAGGACTAAGACAGAATATATGTGTGTGAATGAGAGGGAGGATAGAGGAATGGTGAGGATGCAGTCCATAGAGGTGGTGAAGGAAGATGAGTTTAAATACTTGGGATCAACAGTTCAGAGTAATGGTGAGTGTGGAAGAGAAGAGAAGAAGAGAGTACAGGCAGGATGGAGTGGGTGGAGAAGGGTGTCAGGAGTGATTTGTGACAGATGAGTACCAGAAAGAGTGAAAGGGAAGGTCTACAAGAGGGCAGTGAGACCAGCTATGTTATATGGGCTGGAGACAGTGGCATTGACAAAAAGGCAGGAGTCAGAGGTTGACATGGCAGAGATGAAGATGTTAAGATTTGCACTGGGTGTGATGAGGATGGACAGGATTAGGAATAAGTATATTAGAGGGTCAGCCCAGGTTGGAAGGTTTGGAGACAAAGCCACAGAGGCAAGATTATGTTGGTTTGGACATGTGCTGAGGAGGGATGCAGAGTATATTGGGAAAAAGATGCTAAGGATGAAGCTGCCAGGTAACAGGAAAAAAGGAAGGCCTAATATAAGGTTTATGGATGTGGTGAGAGAGGACATGCAGGTGGTTGGTGTGACAGAGGAAGATGCAGAGGACAGGAAGAAATGGAAACAGTTGTACTGCTGTGGCGACCCCTGACGGGAGCAGCCAAAAGAAGAAGATGGTTTCAAACCTTTTCACATCTCTTGTATATGGTAAAACCATTGGAATGTATGGTAATACACTATTCCTAATACATACCCTGTCACTACCTGCTCTATCAGAGTAGTAGGGCTTAGCTTTACCTTTCCTTTTTTTTGTGTACATTATGGTACACCTTATCAATTTCATGTTCACTATACCCCCTATTAATTAAACCTTTTCTTAGCTTAGTTAACTCATTTCTATACACTTCCTCTTGACAACATAGGCAAGATGTTCTCATTGCCTGACCTCTGATTATATTAGGAAAATATTAGGGTTATGCATACTGTTTCTGTGTAGAAAAGATGGTCTGTAGCATTGTTTCCTATGTAATTTCATAGATCATTGGCCATTTTCTCTGTATATGGTAAAGTCCAGGAAGTCTAAACTCATCTCAGAACAGTTCATCGTAAACTTTAAAAAGTCACTAGTAGTATTTAGGTGTGCATACAGAGATTTAAGTTGTTCACCATCACCTTTCCAAAAAATAAAAAGATCATCTACGAAATGCCTATAAAAGGCTATTTGGGGATTACCTAACAGATGTTCATATTCCCAGTTAACCATAACCAGGTTTGCATATGTGTTGGCACAACTTGTGCCCATGACAACCCCTGACAACTGCTTATAGCATATGCCATTGAACATAAATATGTATATGTAGGTGGACAGCATGTGTATTTATTAGGCAGAATATATGTATTAAGTTGTTGAGTGTGCACTGCTTATATTTTTATACAAATGTACATATATTTTTATGCTTATACCCATACACAAGCAGTTACTAAATGGGGAACATGAGCATATGTATTTATTCAGTGACTTTTTATGTTTTTTATTTATATTCATCCACATGTTCTTGTTTTTACATTTTGTGAATGTGGTTTTTAAACAGTGTTTTTCTAACTTCAGCAATGAACTAAGGGCAAAACGTAACCATAGTAATTAATTGATTGCTGAGTTCTGAATTAACTTTGAATGGTAGGATTGGTTGTTTTAGTAATGAATTAAAGTATTTAAGTGCTGTTGCTGTTTCAATTAACTGTCTGATGAAGCAATGGTTACCATTGCAAAAGCGCTCACCATTTTGTATTAAAAAAGAAGATTTTACTTTGTCGCGATTCAGCTTCTTTATTTCAGCTACCTTCCTACTGGGCACCTGTGTTTCAACATTTCTTAAACACCCTGTAAGATTATCCTGTCCAGACAAATAAAGCAAACTCAGCATGGATGATATTAACCTTGTTTATCTCACAGCTACTGCATTTACTTGCATACATAATGGCAGTCTACAATCTCACATCCAGTTTATACTTAAATACTTCATCAATCTGTATCACGCTCCTGCTTTTACCAAAAAAATGTCTTGGCCAACTAACAGGGTAAAAGAAGGGCCTACTGATGTACCTATTACTACAAATGTTTTAAACATCCAGCATGGCCTCCTGTCCAGTCAAAAAAGCCTAGACAACATGACTGAAACAAATCATACACATTCAATAACTACCTATTCTTATAATAATACTCATCCATCATATGCGATAATTGCCCTTCAGGACTATGAAAAACTACTTACATCAGGTCAACCAATCTTTCAGTTAATTTATACGTCTTAAAGTATATAACATCATCAGCTAATCCTGCTGGTCTTTTCTAGGTGTATCCATATCCAACTTTCATCATTCTCATTTGAACAAAAATGAAATAACTTCCAGTAATGTATCTCCTTTTAACACAGCCTATGCATAGTAAAACATAATTTACACAAATCCAATGGTGCTCAACAATCTCCATATTATTTATGGCCATTTACTGTCAGTTTAGTATAGCTTCACTTTGTGTAGAACATTCAGTCCCACACTCTATACCACCTCACATTTGAAATGAATGCCCTAATCGTTATTATTTCTTTACATCCAGTAGTGCCTCTAAAGCTGTTGTCAGATATCCTTTTAGTATACATAGCTACCATGTAGAGCAAAAGCAGAAGGCTTACATTTGGTTTACATAACCCATTTTTTCTTGTGCTTCTATTATGCTCATATTTGTCTAACATTTATCTGTACTCTAAATTATTTATTCAGTCCACAAAATTACTCTATTATATATTACCCCCTTTCAGACCAGATACCTCAATATATATTTTGCAAATTCGAATCAGACTTTGTGATTATGCTCTACAAGGCTTGGTAGCTGCAATAGGTAATTAACTAACAGAAAAGAGAATTTTAACTAACTTTTAAAATGTGTCTTCAAAACTTAGTACACACAATTGTTACTGT
Organism: Protopterus annectens; assembly: GCF_019279795.1. Classification (NCBI taxonomy): domain Eukaryota; kingdom Metazoa; phylum Chordata; order Ceratodontiformes; family Protopteridae; genus Protopterus; species Protopterus annectens. The sequence goes on from NC_056750.1 coordinate 303,870,576, forward strand.
CAGTGGGTGAATAGGTAGCATAATGCCCTTTGATTTATTTTTTTTTATTTTATTTTATTTCTTTATCATTTGTTAACTGGGAAAGTCCGACTTGGAACAAAGTCAATTTTCAACAGAGGCCTGGAGAGAAATACTCCGGATGTATGTCTTTGTAATGTGGGAGGAAACTGGAGCACCCAGAAGTAAACACACACGAATGCAGGGTGGACATGCAGACTCCGCACAGAAGGCACCCCCAGCAGAGAATCAAACTAGAGAACCTCTTGCTGTGAGGTGACAATGCTACCGCTGCACCATTGTGCCCTCCAAGGTAGCACACTGCTCTTTGATGCTGGAACATCAGAAGGCTGAGAGTTCTATTCCACCCACAGGTACTTGGATTCATTTTCTAATGTACTGCAGTGCAGCACAAAGGGAGTACTGACCTCTAGAGTATGCTATTTTTTCAGATGTTATGTCAAACTGATGTCCACCCTGATTAGTTAGTGATAGATCAGCTGAAAGTAGAAGATCCCCTGGCATTTAATGAAAAAAAAAGTCAGGGGGAAATAATTCCATCCATCCATCCATAGCCCATTTTTTTCCATTTTTGCTCATAGGGTAGGGGTGTCAGACTTATAGTGACTGTGATCATCCCTACTCTTTGCCAGTAATCAAGGAGTCTCAAACCTCACCACTGACATTGGTGAAGGATGGCTACTAAGAGCAAAAATGGATATACACACTATTTTCAGATGCAGTTCTCTGCACCAAGCACAATTTCCCATTAAGAGCACACAGGGAGCACACTCCAGACCTGGGGCTGGACACTCTCTCTGTCTCTCTCTAAGCCCCAAACAAGACTCCACACTGACCATTTTGCAGCTCTGTGTCCCTGTTCTAAGTTGCTGACACACACATACAAACACACATGGGAAAGGCTGGCACAGATTTAGCAGGTGTACCCCCTCTGACCAGACTATAGGGCAATTACACTGCCACCAGGTAGGTACTCTAAGGCTCTTACAAGGGTACTCAATTGTACTGAGTAAAATTAATACTAATACAAATGGTAGAGTTTGGCCAATGCAGCAAGGCTTTCAGGAGCAGCCACAGTGTCATTAAAATAAGCCTAAGTATTCTCAAGATGTTAAAAGCATTCTCTGAAAGACCAGCCACATTGAAAGGTATAGAAATATTTAATAATAAATAATAAAATAGAAAACATGAGCATACTGAATATCTAGTTACAATAAACACCAGAGTTTCAATCACAGGAAATATAAAAAATAACAGCTGGATAGATTCACCCAACTGCAGAAAAACAATGCTTAACTAATCTCACTATATTTTCCTGACTGACTAAAGAATTACTGTTCCCTACTTAAGTTACTTACTCCAGCAAGACAAGATGATGATGAGTGTTGAGTTGCTTACTACAGCAAGGCACGATGAGGTATGTAGTTGTGTGAGATATCTGTGAGAGACCTTTCCTGTCAGGTTGTGAAAAACAAAGTGCTGCTGTGAGAGTTCTGTCATATCTCTCACTAATATCTAAGGAATCATTTCAGTGCTGGTTATAGAATGGCAAAACATCTGGTCACCTGACTCTTGTACAATACACACCCAAAGGCTTGCTAAGACCTGTTGCAGCATTTGAAAGCTATAAAACAATTTCAAAAACTTCCACCCTTCCAGGTTAGCAATTAGTTTACCCCTATGGACAATACAGTAAGATTCATAGTTCTGGTTTTCACAGACATTTTTTTCTCTGGCTGCAATCCGACCTGTGAGCTAAAATCTTTATGGCCAAAACCAACCCATTTAATTTTCATCCTAGTTTTTTTTTTTTCAAAATTAGCTTGACTGAGATCAGCTTCTTCCCTTCCAGAATTCTCTGTTCAAACATATACATTTAATCAGTTATAATAATACTCTCTGACATACATGTATATCTCTTTTCTGTCCAGCAGGGTCCACTGTTGATGCATTTTTAACACAAGCAACTTTAGCAATACATTTTTGACACAAGCATCTGTACAAATCAGTGTGATAGTCAAATGTCATAAAATTCTTTACAAAACTCCAGCTAGATATGCTAGCATATGTTACATGTGCACTGGACTACTCTCCCTAGCACAGATGGCACTACCTCATATCATCACAGTGACAATCTTCACACTGTTGGGTGGTTAGCCCTGCTGCAGTCCTTCCTCTCTACCATACACATGCATGTCTTCTCACACCTATGCCCATTTTAGACTGACAGATCCATCGACTGTGTGTCTTTGCAATGATTGAAGAAATGAGAAAACCCATACAAACACAAAAACACAGGGGTACATAATTATTAAACAATTATATATGCATATCATAATAAATAATTAAACATAACTTTGTATATATTAATATAAAACTAAAAATGCAAGTGAAATAAATTGCAAATATTTCATATTTTGCACATTCATTCCACACTATTTTTTTGAAAACATTCATATTCCACATTATATTAAATTAATATTCCTCAGTTTTTTTCTTTCCAAATAAATCATAAACATGCTAAGAAAATCCAATCTATAGACAATCTAAATTATGTCACTATACATTTATATAAACCATATACAATCAACAGCACTTAAATATGGAATGTTAATCTCTTTGCATAGCTGAATCCAGAAACCTCTTACTCTTTTGCACTCAAGAAAGAGCATATGCAATTGTTTATTTTTTCCACACACCTATGCATTTTCTTTCTTCTGTACTTTTATATAGCATTAAAGCTTTAACTGATGTCATATTTATTTAATAAGATTTTTCATATGTAGCCTGCCAGTTCAGATATCTTTTCATGTCTGTCTTTAATTGCAATTTTGTAGCCTGATTTTGTTCTAACGATAGTTTCTGACAAGGGTTAATATACGTAATAATAGTCTTAATGATTCCAATTACACCCTAACTTTCATTTGATATCTGATCTGCATTGATTTTCTAGGGAAATATTTCTTAGTATAATCTTTTATATCAGATTCTTCAACAATATTTTTTATCTCTCTTGATTTCTATATACTTCCACACACACACACACACACACACACACACACACACACACACACACACACACACATTCTCTCTCTCTCTCTCTCTCTATATATATATATATATATATATATATATATATATATATATATATACACACACACACACACACACACACACACACACACACACACACACACACACACACACACACACACTGGGTACATAACAGCTTTTTGAAAAGCAATATACTGAAAGTCATAATACTGAAAACCCTGAAATGTCCTAATTCTGAAACTGTACAATGTTGTACTCAAAATACATACTAATAACATATGAGTACTACATAGGTGCACTGCACTGGTGCACAGCCAGTCAATAAAAAATATCATTGCCCAGTTAGGGAAATTCAGAAATAAGTGCTAACATGGGTCTTACGTGTTACGTGAGGGCGATAAACTCAAGTGATGTACACATATGGAGGGAGAGAAACTCTAGCTATCTATACAAATAGGGGAAATGGTATTTTGGTATCAGCATTTCTGACATTTCAACACTGAACATTCAGAATTATTATTTTAAGGATATTGCTTCTCAGTAAGTTGACATGGACCCTGTACACACACACACACACACACACACACACACACACACACACACACACATATATATATATAATTATATATAATATGGGTCACCTTCAATAGATCGAACATTTATAAATTTGAACCACATATGGCCGAGATCTGACTGAATGGAGATCTCCGTACAGAGCAGAAAGGGAAGATTTCCTATTTCCACAATGTAGTGCGATCTCGGAGTTGTTATATTTAAGTAAGGTGGGTGTGGGGCTGCAGGGAGGGGGGAATAACCCCCCTGCTATAGATGTTTAATTTTGTGTTTTTTTGGTTTTATGTGGTCTTAAGTCAGTGTTCAAACTTTTACGAGTTCGAACATATGGTCTCGGCCATATGTGGTTCGAACTAGTAAAAGTTTGATCTACTCAAGTAGATCCATGTATATATATATATATATATATATATATATATATATATATATATATATATATATAATTTGTGTGTGCGTGTGAGCGATACAATTCCAGTAATGATATATAAACTGCACTCATTAGCCTTAGTATATAACATTAATTACATCAGTGCAGTACCTCTCCCAGTACTTCATGTATAACTATTCTTTAACTAACAGTAGCTTCTGGACAAAATTAATTTAATTATTCAGTATACTTTCATTCTGCACATAGCCTAGAGCTTAACATTTGGCTTACTGATGACTAAAACAGTAATTCTACATTCAGCTAAAAAGGTTTAAATTTGTGAACTGTTTCTGAAAAAAAAAAACAGAGCCACCCCTAGTTAGAATGTTGTTTACTGAAGCTCTGCTTAGTCTGTATATAAATCTCATGGATCACTCCTGAATTAAATCAGCTGTCACTTTCTATATTGCCATCTCTGCTAGGGACTGCTTTCTCAGAAAAATATAATGGATAGAATAATAAAAGGATTTATAAGAATAAATTAATGAGTAGCTCACCATTTATGTACAAGTGCAGAATGAAAGATGATGCAATGTATCTTGGTATGGTGTGGCATGCGTCCTAGTCATTTATTTTCTAGAACTCATTCTTCCTGAGCAGAAGATGTGCTCCACTAACCTTGCAGTATAGAGTGATAATTAACTTTCATAACGGGTGTGCATACAAAAAGTTTTCTCTTACCTGATCTATGAAATAATGATTTAATTGATGTTATTTAATTATCAAATATTCTGTCAGTCATACAGAATACTGTAATTACAAGAAAGCCCACTTCAGCACCTTTAATTAAGTTGTAGATTGGTTCATGCCCCAGTTGTAGATACAGCTCAAACACTGCTTTCTTTATTCTAACAACTTGTTTTAATCTGCCTTTAAGAGCACTTTCAGAAATTTGTTTCCTGTATTAAGAGGACACGAAAACTCTGCTGCTGGATCAAATAGGCTCACATGTTAGAAATCGGAGAGTCTTGTTTGTTAATAAAGTAAGACACTGTAGACATGGCTGCCTATTTTCAGGAGTGACCTGGAAGTTCAATCTGGTTAAAGGGCAAATGTCAACTTTTCTTAATGCAAAGTGATTTTTTTCCTGACATATATAATGAAGACCTTATTTCTAACCTATATTTGAGTTAATAACCAATGTGCACACAATTTTGTCTTTGAAATTTTATATTACATTATTCTCGTACATTTTCATCTAATCTCTTACATCATGCAGCTATTCTAGAATACGTGAGCATTGGAGAGGAGCTATACCTGCCACAGACATAAAACTTTATTCTTCAAAATAATCAAAGTAGAAACCCCTTCCCTCTCTCACTGACAAATTTAGCACTGTCATTTGTATAACCAGAGAAGCCAAGCCAGAACTGGTCCCTCCCTACAAACTCCTTTTCTCAAACTGCACTCTACTAGCCATTGCTTCCTTGACATTTACTTCCTTCTGATTTAACTGATCACACAAAGTACTGCCTGTTTAGGACACAGTTCCATCAATACTTACTAAAACAGCTTGAATGCAACTGTCCACCTAAAGGACATGTCACCTAAACCAATATCTCCAACTATGTAGTACCTTTACCTCCTACACACTTGAAGGACTCACTCATCCTAACCTGTAATTCAACGTCCCATACCATTACTGGTAGAAATCTACTATGCATAATGAAGTCTCCTCTTTCATCTTACTGTTGTATATTAGCATTCCTAATCTAGTTACTACTACCCATATCTCCACCATTTCTACTCATCCTCCTTTAATTATGGGCTCCCTTTTCTCTTCATCCTATGCAACTGTACACATATATAGTTTGTTATATTTTTGATACAGTCCCTCAGATTTTCTATTACTCATAAACATAAATCATTGCTATTTGTATATTGTGACCCAAACTAAGCCTGTAAATGGTTATTGTTTGATAAGTGTTCTACCCTAAACAAGTTTAAATAAATACAAAAATAATTATATAAAATGAATATAACCACTGCTTTCCAATTCAGTTAAGGACAGCAGTTAAATAATGCATAGAGATACTCCAACATTTTCATATCTGAGTTGTCACATGTAGATCTTTATGAAAGTAGTAAGTGATAAGCAAGTTGGCACTGCAACTTAAAATCGGCTTTTAACTAACCCATGTAATTTAGAAGCTCTTTGTTAACAGGATAGCTAAAGCCAATTAATATATGTTTAATTCACAATTAAAAGTATACAAATAGAGTCATGTAAAATCATACAGCAACACTCTTCACAGATACTTAGAGAAAACAGAGTGCTGCCATTATAGTCAGTGATAAAACAAGACAACAGAGATACAGGTCATGTAATAGGAACGCAGACTACATTGCAAGAGGATGAAGACAGCCTAGATGTCAGAGAGATTACTTCATCATGGCATTTCCATATATACAGTTATAGGCATACATAAAATATTAATTTCTTAGGCTAAAGTTATGCAGAAGAATTACTACTGCACAGAAAACCAAGCTATGTTACAATACAAAGCATTATATTTTCTTCTTATTCCATTAGTGGCGATGGTCTTGAAGTAGCAAGCTTAGAGATGTACAGTGCAGCATTTATATGTTCTTCAAGAAGGGCATCTTCTAAAGAATGACATGTTTACTGATAATCGGATTGGTATTGAATTAATAGTTATTTGTATCTTAGTGACCTCACTATACCAGTTATCTCTGGGGTACTTCAAATATATAAAAACTTATATGATCCACCTTTACACGCCATATTCCATTACATCAGCATGTGCAAAGTACTTCGATGCTAAATTGAAGCAATATTTAGTGGATGAAGTCAGAATCTGTACAGATTCCTTGGATGTTTTATGGGATGAAGTCAGAATCTGTACAGATTCCTTGGATGTTTTATGGGATGAAGTCAGAATCTGTACAGATTCCTTGGATATTTTATGGACGGTAGATGGTGCTAACTTTGATTCTAATGACATTTTGGTTACCATAGATGTGAAGGATTTATATAGTGCAATACCTCAGACAATGGGTACATAATGGGTATGTGATTATTTGGAAGCTAAATGGGTACCCCAGAAACAGGTTAATTTAACAGAATACCTATTGGAGCTGGTATTAAATAACAATTTCATTGCCTTTGAGAATAAATATTACTTGCAAAAGAAAGGAGTGGTGATGGGTTCCCCCTTGTAGTGTGGCCTTCGCTAATACTGTAGTGGCAAAATGGGAGCAGAAGTTTTTGGAAGTGTCCCAGTATTGTAATTCCTTCCAATTATACACCCAGTTTTTGGATGATATGTGTATCATCTGGAAGAATACTGAGGAGGAACTGGATAATTTTTTATCTTATATTAATAATACAACTGAATTTTTGATGTTTTACCATGAAATGGATCAAGAGAAAATAGTTTATTTGGATGTTCTATTAGTTAAGGATACCAGTAACAAGAGGTATGTTTCCCACATCCATCGGAAAAGTACCTACTCTAACAGTTTTTTACACTTCTCTAGTTCCCACCCCTATCATCAAAAAAACTCACGGTCAAAGGTCAGTTAGTTTTTGTGGCTAGAATGGTGTCATTAAAGGATGTTTTTTTGGTGGAATGTCATACAAAGGTGGGGATATTTAAGAGCAGAGGCTAACCCAGGGAGATCTTAAACAAATTATTAACCAAAGTTATTAGTAAGAGGGAATGTGGGTATTTTAAACCTATCCTAGGAGTGGACAGAAATGGAGTGGTATCTCCTGTGAATATTGAATCCATCTGTATGTATGGGACTACTTGCATCACCTGGTACAGGTGTGGAGGGAATTGCTGAGGAAGGGGTGAGTAGTGCTGAGAATAGTTATGAAACCAGTTTTATTACAATGTATTTTAGTGGTATCCAGACCTTGGAATGGATTCTTAATAAGAACTGGGACATTTTAATGGAAAATAATTTATTTTGAGTTAAAATAGGGGAACAACCTGTTGTGATTTATCACAGAGGGAAAAAACTGAAATGTATTTTGGAAAGGAAAGACTATGCTGTAAGTAAAAGTAAATTTTATAAAGGCATGAACAAATGTGGTAGGTGTCATTTTTGTAAATATAACGAAAAAAAGAAACTCAAATCTACAAAAGAAGTAAAAACAAGAAAGGATGTCCAAACAACCACTTGCAAGATACTGCTTTAATGTATAAAAAGTTTATTACAACTAAACACGTTTTCGTCACTCTGCTAGAGTAACTTCTTCAGAAACAAGCCAACTACAATGTTGCAGTTTATTTAAAACCCGCCGTGCTAAGTTACATGTGATTGCACTGGCCAATCAGTATTCTTTGTTTAATGGGAAACAGATGCAAAGCAACAGCACCCATCTTAATACTAATTTTAGGTTGTTCAAACCATCAACTAAATAAACTTATATTCTAAAAAGTAAAATCACAATGTCAAACTGTGTCAATGCATTATAAAAAGTTTTATAAAACCTACAACTTTAAAAACCACAGATATCCGTGCATAAGGAATTGTAGTTACTCACGGATCATTTAATGTCAACATTACACATGAGAAACATGAAACAAAACTCGTACTTGATACTCAATAGTAGTGTGATAAAAGTTGAAATTTAAAATATACTAGCAGCATCTGTAAATAATCTTTTATCTCATGCAACTCTTAAGATTCAGTAAGCAAGCTATATTGCAATTGTCATTGAGACCAGAATGAGAAAATGCATTCTGCCATTCCAGTTCTCGAACTTCTAAAAGTAATGAAGTAGGACCTCCCCTAATTCTTGTGCAAGTTGGTCTATCGCTTGGAATTGGAAAGAATGACCTACATTCAAATTAATGTGTTTAGCAAGAGCATTATCATTTTTATTTTTAGAAATAGCGTATATATGTTCATAGATTCTCTCACGGAATTTTCGGTCTGTTTTACCTATGTAAAACGCCAAACAATTTTTACAGCTTGCTAAATAAATTGTACTTTTGGAGTTACAGTTAAGCTTGTGTAAGATGTACTATTTTTTGTCCTTTATTTCAAAGGAACTCCCTACTTTTATATACTTGCACATCTTACAAGTTCCACAGGTAAAGCAACCGTTGAGCCTTGTGTTAAGTCTAAACTTTTTAGCTTCAAGTAAACTTTTCAAATTGGTACCTCTTCTGTAAACAATTATAGGGTGAGGGCCTATTCTCTCCATTAACAAGTTGTCCTTGTGTAAAAAGTACCAGTTCTTATATAAAATGAGTCTAACTTGGTCACTGTCTTTATTGAAAGTAGTGGTGAAACACGAACTATAAGAGTGGTTATGATCAAGATGGTTGAGCATAACTATGTTGTGCCTTAAAGGTGTCATCTCATTAGTTGCACTTAGAAATTGGCAGTCATTGTTAGTTGTGTTAACCATGATCATAGAGTCACCTTCCGAAAGTACCATTTGACTGGGAACTGTCGGGGTTAATATTGGAATAAGTGTGCCCACACTACGTTTATATTTTATTTCTATAATTAATTCCTCAATCAAATGGATAGGGTTATCCCCGATTCAGGAACATATTTTCCAATAGGTGGTATTCTGCTAAAAAATCTGCCTCCAATGAGCACATCCTAGCTGCCCTAATGAGTTGACCTTTTATTATAGAATGTTTCTGCTTGTAGGAATGCGCACTAGAATAATGTAAAAAAAATTGCAGTATGAAAGTTTTCTATAAATAGTGGAACACAACCTTTTATTAGTGAAAACTTTAGTAAGTTTAACATCCAGATAATCAATACTAGTCGTATCGAATTTGTAAGTAAACTGAAAAAATGAAGTAGTAGAGTTAAAATAATCTTTGAAAATAATAAAGATGTCATCTAAAAATCTCATGTAATACACAAAAGAGTTTTTAACATCAGGTTTGTCAAAGATGAACAATTTTTCCCAATAGGCCATAAAAAGGTTAGCAAGGCTAGCTCCACAGGAGGAGCCCATAGCTACCCCATGCTTTTGTAAGTAATGTTCGCCATTAAACAAGAAAAAATTATTAGTCAATATAATGTCAATAAGTTTTGTGACTAAGTCAATGTCTCTAGTTGGGGCATTTTTGTCTTGCATCATTAAAGCTATCCATTCCACTTCTTCTATGTGTGGGATAGAAGTATATAAGTCAACCACATCGATGATGAGGAAGCTATAGTTCTGGTTCAGTGGTAAACTGTTCAGCATTTCTAAAAAAGACCACAAGTCTTTACAAACCTGTGGGACAAGTTTTAAGTATTTTTGTAATATAGAATCCACTAATTTTGCACAAGGATATGTTAGAGATGCCCTCCCATCAATAAGGGGCCTCACTGGTGGATTAAGCATATCCTTGTATATTTTGGGGATACCAAATATTACTGGTGTCCTAGGGAAAGGAATGTTTATGTAATTAAATGTATCTATGTCTATTTTTGCTTCAATGAACAAGTCTCTAAAGTAACTTCTAACATTTGACTGTGCTACATTAAATTCGTGCAAAGATGACTTAGAATAGGCCAAGTCATCTAAGACCAATTCCATTCTAGTATTATAGTCAATAACATAAAAAAATGACTAAACCCCCCCCCTTTGTCTGATTTAATGATACGCACTTGTAAAGATCTCAAAAGATTCAAGGCTTGCACCTGCTCGTAACTAACATTATGATGTTTATGATGAACTGTATGTGTCCGTGCATGCGGGATGTGTCTAATATCTAGTTCACATATGTTCTCAAAAAGATGTAGTAGAGGGTGCAATGGTGGATTAAACGTGCTAGCTGGTTTAAAGCAAGAGTGAGGGGGATCGTTGGCACCCAAAAGGAAAGATAAATTCAATTTCCTAACATAACACTTCAAGTGAATCAAAGTTTTGGCAACATTAATGTTTTTACTAAGAACAAAGGTGTTACCCTTTGCTAGTAAGTCTATTAAAGTAGGTTCAATAATGACAGATGAAAAATTGTAGATGTTAAAGTCACTGGGAGAATTTTTAAGGATTACTGGTTTAGTAGAAGTGGGTCCCGGATAAGGAACCTGTTCCACTATCTCTTCCGATGATTGTTCCAGTCTTTGTTCCTCTGATTTCGAGGGTGATATGGGTGTGTCATGCTCTTAGAATTTGACTCCTGGTCTAAAACCAGTTCAGCCTGATAATTGTTCAAAACTTGTCCAGTAAGTTGACCATTAGAATGGGCGTTGCTAGAACACAGTCTTTCACTGAGTCTCACAGTATCAGAAGGTTGCTGGTTATTTTCTTCATCATTAGTATTAACCTCGAGAGTATTTTCAAGGTTACCAGTAGGAACAAGACCATGTGAGAAGTTAACTGATTTATTATTTTGCCATATCTGAGCCACTTGTGGTTTAGGATACGCTAAACCATTGCTATAAGCCAAACGGTCACGATTCAATTTTTTAATTTTGTTACTTTTGAGCCTATCCAAAAGTTGTTCTATGCTAGTGAAGACTCTCCCATAATCATATCTGTATCTAGGAAAGTCAACATCAGATTTAATATCATTGTCCAAGTCATTCACTTCCATAGAAATGCTTTGTAGAGAATAATGCTTTACCATTAATTCCATTAATTGAAAACCTGAAGATTCGAAAAACTACAACAATTCTTTGTGAAACGCTGAATCAGGTAAAAGGCCCGTAGGAAACTGGTGATAACAGAGTCCTTTAGGTACCAGTTTCTCTGCTAAACACTGTTTGAAATAAACAACTTCTAACTTGAAGTTTTTTTAGTTTAAGCAGTTTGAAGTCAAATAACTTCAATTTTTCAGAAATTAAATGTGTACTCACAGGTGAAAGTGTAATGTTCACGGATGGTTGTTCCTGGTTAGGGGTGAAACCTGAAGAAAGTTTACCTATGTCGTTCACCCAATCTGTTAATGAAGGAGCGCCAATAAGCTCTGTGACACCTGGATTATTCTCAACACCTACTGCTGTAAGGTTGGTATTGGAGCGAGTACACTGGCCTGGTGGTAAAGATACTGAGCTCAATTTCACTCGGTCACCAACAGGACCATTGATCATAGACTGGTTTTGTAAATTACCATGAGAGTTATTCTGGTTCAAAACCAAATTGTTGACTGTTGCTGCTTCACCCTGTCATTTATCCACTAAATCCAGTCGATTAGCAAGGTTGTCTGTACGCTGAGTAAAAGAACTCAACAAAGTTGGTATATCCAATGAATCCAGTTGTTGAGAAGAACCAAAAAGGTTCTGACTTGCTGGGCTGTTTGTAGATCCGGTAGCCATAACAAACAAACAGAAAAAAGAAACTCAAATCTACAAACGAAGTAAAAACAAGAAAGGATGTCCAAACAACCACTCACAAGATACTGCTTTAACGTATAAAAAGTTTATTACAACTAAACACATTTTCGTCACTCTACTAGAGTAACTTCTTCAGAAACAAGCCAACTACAATGTTGCAGTTTATTTAAAACCGGCCGTGCTAAGTTACATGTGATTGTGCTGGCCAATCAGTATTCTTTGCTTAATGGGAAAATAATTATTTTAGGTTGTCCAAACCATCAACTAAATAAACTTATATTCTAAAAAGTGAAATCACAATGTCAAACTGTGTCAATGCATTATAAAAAGCTTTATAAAACCTACAACTTTAAATACCACTCAATCCCAATCACATGTAACTTAGTGTGGCCGGTTTTAAATAAACTGCAACATTGTAGTTGGCTTGTTTCTGAAGAAGTTACTCTAGTAGAGTGACGAAAACATGTTTAGTTGTAATAAACTTTGTATATGTTAAAGCAGAAGCAGTATCTTGCGAGTGGTTGTTTGGACATCCTTTCTTGTTTTTACCCTATTTTTGTAAATATGTCAAGGAAGGAAAGACTTTATGGTCCATGGTAACCAACTTAAGATACTTGGAAATTTTAATTGTAAATCTAAGGGGGTAGTCTAGTTGGCTCAATGTGAAGTGTGTCCCTGTTTTTAAGTGGGAAAGACGGACTGTAAATTAAAAAAACATATTTATGAACATGAGTACAGTATCAAAAAATATATCATGACAAATGCCCTTACTAAACATGCTTGTGATTTTCCAGGACACCATTTTAAGTACGTAGTTATTGACCAGGTCAGTTTAACCTATAGGGGTGGACCTAGTAGCCTACTACTGGAGAAGAAAGAAATGTCATGACAAATGGTATTGGATGGTAGTAGATGGCCTGGGCTCAATGAATATATTTCTATTGCTTGTACTGAACCGATAAAGGGCATAATTTTATTTCATTTTTATGTAAACTAGTTTATACTTATTCATATGTATTTATATACCATGACCTTAAGAAGTATACGTGTTATATATACATGTTTAGGTATTTTATGTAGCTAGTATCCAGACTAACCTGACTGTACATGTTCTCCTTTCATCTGAGAAGCTAAGTAGGTTTGGGACTGGTTAGTACTTGGATGGGAGACCATCTGGGAATATCAGTTGCCATAGGCTTAAGTATTTAACATTTTAAATATTTATAAATAATTATATATATATATTTTTTTACTCAAATAATTTTATTAATTTTCGACAATATTTATATAGAGGTTATAAATCCAATGAAATAAATTTCTAATAAACTATTTACAATATATACAATTGGCCTACAATAAGGAAGCAAACACACAATGTTTGAAAGAAAAAAAAAAACTTGAATTTTTATCTTTGCAGAGATAAAGATGAATCTGAATTAAGAGTCTCAATGAGAGAAAGTACTTTCACCTAAGTGTTTTTTATACCAGTTCTTAGGACATATTCTTGACTCCTAATTTTTTTTATTTCCATCAGCGCAGTTTCTTTCAGGATAGTTAAAAAGTCTTCTATAGTTGGTATAGAGGAGGATTTCCACTTCCTTGTAATGCATTTCCTGGCTACCACTAGCATGGTCCAAAGAAGATAAAGATCTTTTTTATTCATTACAATATTATCATTTACATTCAACAGAATTAATGATTTAGATAAACTAAATGAATCTGTGTAAATGGTTTGAAGAAATTTACAAATCTCTTTCCAAAAGATCTTAATATACATACAATCAAAAAAGAAGTGTGACCAAGCAGCTTTATAGTTCAAAGAACATCTCCAACTTATTACTTGTTTGGAAGTGTTAAATTTGGCAATTTTATTAGGAGTGCAAAAAGATCTATGCAGAAATTTCCAAGTGAAAATTTTCCATATTTGTAAATTAGAGGTTAATTTGATAGAAAATAAGAGATTAATTTTATTTTCAACAGATACATTTCAGGAATGTTCTCTGTTGATAAAATTCCAATATTTTTGATTGGAGTTGGCTTTATAGTTAATTATAAGTTTGTATAATCTTGATGTTAAGTTTGTCCAGTCAAATCAATTGCATAAAAATAATTATGTATTGCTATTGCCTTTTTTTCAGCTTTTTTCATCTATTTTGATTTTCATGCCTATTATTAGACATGAGTTGTGTGCTTCTATACTGATGTTATGTATTTTATATGCTATATTTGTATTTTAGTTATTTTTGTATGGTGAATATTGGATAAAAGGAATGCACTGGTTTAAGGAAGGGTGTGCGTGTGGTTGTGTGTGGATTGACCAATGGGATTGGTTTTGAGTTTATTTAAATAAGGCAGATGTATAGGATTATCTGATGAAGTTCATAAGAAGTGAACAAAAGCGCTCATTTTTTTTAATTTTGTGTTTGTTAAAGTTCAATAAATTGTAGTTTTACTGTGGATCCACCTGACCCAACTTTTGTTTGGTCTTTGTTTGTACATGGACTTTGTGTTTCATTTGGTGCATTCTTTAAATATTGGATGGGATGCTCAGAGTGTGCTCAGAGCTTTTTGACATTAAAAGGTGTTGCAGTACAAATGCTTTTGTCCTGGAATCGTGGACACTGGTTGGGAATGAAGTGACATCAGAAAATTAGGAACTGTGACACTATTTATAAAGGAGTTGGGCTTAATATTAAACAGTTTTGATGAAGTAGTTGGCAAAAGAAATGTACCAAGTGAACTGCATATGGTTCAGAGACTTCATTGTATTTAGGTTCTTACTGTGTTCATGGATTTACCTCTCAAGTGTTTGCACTGATGTTGGTGATTATCATTTATCTCAAAGCCCTACCTGGACTCATCTAGTACCCCAGTACTGAACTCTGAGATGGTACCCCTCAACGTTTAGCTGGGGAGCAAAAAAGAAAAAAGAAAGGGAAAAAAGGTCCATTGGTCCATTTTCTGTCTACTGAGCCTGCGTGAGTCAGATGTTACACTCCTCAGTTTAATTTGTGGAGCAAAAAAAAAGCTACATTTGTAGTTTGCTACAACTTATAACACACACTTCACTTTAGTCCTGACATCAAAACTATTACTCCTGTATTGGCAGTCAGAAATGCTAGTGAGGAAATTAATGCACATTGTGCAATCTAACATCTTTTCCCCACCAGACCTCCCAACCGTTCCGAATTACTCGGTTTTTACCGAGTTTTGGGGTCCAAATGAAGGGGTGCCACGATTCCCGAGTGGCAACCCTTCATTTCTGATTTTTATTTGCTTTTTAAAATTTTAGCGCTGTCGGAGCTGACGTCATCATGTGCACAATGACGTCAGCTCTGTCAGGCTACTAGCCAGTTGGAATTGAGCCCAAGGAGTTCACATCATTTCCGGCTGGCTGAGAAATGGCGGGAAGCACTGAAATGGAAGCTAATTGCAAGCTGGTGGGCCATGGAAATGGCAGGAAGTGCTGAAATGGAGTTTGCCAAGCCGGGATTAACATGGGGAACTAGCAGCAATTTGCAGAGGATTAATGGCAGCTGAGCCGATGGAGTTCGTGTTCGCCGAGCACAGAAGAGCATGGGAATGTAGCGAGGATTAATAACAACTACTCAGGGTAAGGTGTGTGTGTGTGTGTGTGTGTGTGTGTGTGTGTGTGTGTGTGTGTGTGTGTGTGTGTGTGTGTGCGCGCGCGCATGCTATGGGTCATAATAAAGGGAATTCTGCAAGTTATAAAAATAACTTTGACTTGGTTAATTTTAAATTTTACCCATATGCCTTTCAACACTCTTTGCCTCTCTATAGTCAAGGCCTTCAAAAATGGAGTTATATAAATGCATATATGAAGAGGCTTATGACATTCTGAAAAATGAGAAACAGAATTTAAGTTATGAGGAGAAACAAGTTCTGAAACAAGATATTTCCATTGTTATTACTAAGGCAAAGGCATGACATAGTGGTGTGTGACAAGCTGCTTTATGAGGGTGAATCCCTTACAATGTTTCCTATTTAAAACTAACTAATACTCCTACACTAAGATATTGCTGAATTTCTTTCATACTGGGTTGACCAGGGTGCAGTATTATACCAATTAAGAATACAACTGATGATGAATGTAATCATACTCTAGCTGTTTTATAGTCTTTCAAATGCCCACAACTCTGTGTGTGTGTGAAAATGCCCCCATATAATGCATTTGGTGGCTAGAGATATTCAGGTTCAAACCCTATACCTTTGGTACAGGGTAAAAAGAGCCTACTATCCCTAGCTACCACCACCATTTCTGAGTGAGTTGAGAGCTATGATGAGAAGTGAGAACAATTTTTGTTCTCTTAAGAGTTGAAAGTTATGCTCTGAGCTTTGTCCAGATTTTTTTTTTTTGTACTAAGAGTTGAGAGAGCTATGATGAGATGTAAGAGCATTTTTTTGTGCTAAGAGTTTAGAACTATGATAAGAAGTGAGCACACAATTTGTATTCGCCTATTACTGTTTTTGTGCTAACAGTTCAGAGATATGGTGAGTGAGAAGTGAGAACTGAATTTGTATTCCCCCATTATTGGCTTTGTTGTTTGTCCATGTTTTTTGTGTTGAGGTTAAGAGCTATGTTGAGAAGTGAGAAATGAATTCACTAAATGATGGCTATTAAGTTTCAGTCTTCCTATTTTTCAGGCAGCTGCTGATTTGGGATAGTGGTATGTTGTTCTGAATGTAGTGCATAGAGTCCTGGGTTCAAAACCTGCCAGTGCAATGCATGATGGTAGCACAACATTTTATTCTAGCAACTTTACAAAATTATACAAGCAATGTTTAAAATGTGTCCCTGGTTTTTGACCTTTTGTCCCCCTCTCCCCCCAAAAAAATGAAATTGAAAATAAGTGTGAGACGCTGTGCAAGATGCCTATGGCTTACACTACTGTAATTCTATTTATAGTGTGGGTGTGGAAGCAGACGTTTATGATGGAAAAGTTCTGAATTGGGCAGTTTTGTCATTATTGGTTCATGTATTTTGTTTAATTGCCTACAGTACAGATTACTGGTAAAATGTTCAAACAATAAATTTAAAATGCGCTCTAACGTGTGTTGTATTATACAAGGAATATAATTTAATAAAGTCAGGAAGGTGTATAAAGAAAAGAACATATGTATGTTTCTTGTTTTGTGTGCAAGGGGCCAATGATTTGAAAACAGCCCAAAGGTAATCTTTATCCACCACTGGCCAGGTGCATTTTCTTTGGATGTGATGTGGGTTTCAATGAATGTGAGTTTCAAGGGCAAAGTTTAATGTCAAGCCTATTTTCATTGTGAGATAGTATTGCTTTGTTTACCAGATGATGTGTTTTAGTGTTTCTGCATTGTTATGCTGTAAAATATAAAAATAAAATTCAAATCATTGTAGAAGTAAAGCAGTATGTGCATACATTAGTGTTTATGGTAAATGGGGCAAAATAGCCAGGTAACAGGACACTGGAATGGATGCAGGGGGACTCTGGTGTCATGTTTTGGTTGTCTGTTCTTCAATTTGCATTTGAAAGTTGGTATCCCACAATTCCATTGGAGTGGGTGGGGTTACATAATTATGTATGCAAATTAGATGTTAATCAGCGTACAGCTTTGTACCTATTTTTCATGGGCCTTGTCCAGATTTTTGATGTTTCCAGGTTGAGAGGTATGTATCCCCACCCTAGTTAAACTTTTTATTTAAACAATTTATTCATTCCACTAGCATAATGTGCACACCAAGAACTAAAAATTGTGCAACCACACTATCAAGATGAAGTATAGAATAATCTGACTAAAACCACATTTTATTATGATTGAGCACTTTCATCTGTACACAGTAAAGTTCAGCCAAATTTCTTCAGGATATCGCATACAATCAAACTTTTAGAAAGAAACTGTGCAGCTTTCTTTACCACTAATACTACATACTTGACAGAGCACTGAGTAATACAGCTGGTTAGTTACCATGTTCATAGGCACTTACTAGGTTATTGATCCATGGTGATCTTTAGATGCCTAGTCATGCATTCCCATGAGGTATTCAGCACTTACGGTCTAAGTACAAATAACCGACAGATGAACATTTGAGCTGTGATAATGTTTGATGGATACATACCAAAGGGGTCATTATATTCAACGATTAGCCTAATGAGCATGGAATACATTAGAAATTATCACGGGACCACAGCTTTAAATTTCTGATTTATCTCGCAGTCGTCTTGCTTTGTTATCAATAAATTAGGTTGCAATGACTATGAAAGTGTGAACAGTGGTTTGGGGACGGTTGGGGAGTGGAAACAAGGTGCTACATACCTTGCAAGGGTTTGTAAACTGAATCTATTTGTTCTTCTTAGACATAAGTGCATTTGTAGAAATTCTCAAATCCACGTACTATCACTAGTATCTGCTTTTTTATTTGTGCATATCTTTTTTACACAATGGTAAATGCTCTTGTCCAATAAGCAACTGGGCTATCCTCTTGCAAGATCTGCCTCTGTATATTATTCTGATATGCATCTCTTGCAGAACAACTGATTTATTTACATAACATATTTTATATTTCTCTCTTACTATTTTATTGGGTGTTTTAACCTTCTTAATCCTTAGCTTAATTCCTAGGTTGCACCTTCATTCCAAATTATAGAATCTTAGATGTATACTTGTTTCTAGTTTATTACATGCGAAGTCTGTAAAATAATTCAACATTCCTAGGACCCTCATAAATGTTTGGCTGACCTCTGGCTTTGGCATTTGAACTATTGCTGTGACATCTTCTGTATTTGGCTTCAGTTCTTTCTTTTAGAATTTAACCGTGCATTTTAGATTTTTGTCTCTAAATACATATTTGCTTTTGTGCAATTTGAAATTGTGCTATCTCAATCTGTTCAGTAGCTGAATTAGCTTCTTGTTCAAAGGATCATAGGAAGTTGCTAGGCTAATGGCTCTAGGCCCTTAACAAGCCTAGCAAAGTTCTACCCTTGTTTCCACAATTAGTACCTAATGCCTGTGTCCAAGAAAGATACAGGTGGAACCCCCAATGTGAATTTACAGTTACCCATCCAGTCGTCCAGACTGTATTTGAAGAGGACCAATAATGTGTTCTGTTTGACATGAAGTGGGAGTCTGTTCCAAAGATGTGGTAACCTCTGGGAGACAAATCTGTCCCTCCAACAGGTTCCATTAATGTCATATATCAGATTAAGGTCTTTAGAGCGAGTAACCCGTGTACCATTAGACTTGGAAATATGGAGCACTTCCAATAAAGCAGGGTCAGAGATTGCCTTATATGAAAGGCAGATATCACCTCTGAGTAGTCTGTATGAAACAGAATAAAGTGACAGTGATTTCAGATGATCCAGATAGGACAGATGCTGAAGATCTTAAATTTTCCTTTTGAGGAACCTTTGTGGTTTCTCCAATTGCTGCAGGTGTCTGGAAAGGTACATACCAAAAGGGGCACTGTACTCAATTATTGGCCTGAAGAGTACAGGGAGGTTATAACTTATTTTTTCTGGAGGCAATGCCCTTACATATGAGAGAAGAGATATAGAATGCTCTTCTTACCACTGTGAAAACATAGTGATCAAAGGTAAGATTCCTGTCAACCTGTGTGCCCAGGTCTCTCATCAGTGAGTGTTTACTTAAGGTGTTGCTATTGATGTGATAGTTAGCAGGAATATCGCTCTTAATGAAAGGGATGATAATAAATTTTTTTTGTATTGAGTTTAAAGCCATGACTCTGGTACCAATCGTTTGCTTAAGAACCTATCGTAGGATGTTGTCATTATTTGGAGATTCTATGATTGCTCCCAGTTTGCAGTCATCAGCAAACTTTGTCAGCCACAGACCTTTAGTTTTTGCTTGTACTTCAGAGAAACAGAGTCCAAAAGTAAAGGTCCCACTAGTGATCCCTGTGGAACATCAGTGGTTACAGGTCTGCTGTTGGAGGTGGATTCCCAAATGTTGACTATATGTGTTCTAACAGTTCTCTATTACATTCTCAAAGACGCACTTACCCAAATACATAAACGCTGACATGTCTCCATCGAACCACGTAAACATCGATCATCTTGAAGCGCGAAATCCGAAACATCGAATCGTTATGGTTGGCCCTTCCGTGGTATAGCTCCGTAAGGTGTGTGTGCGATAGTTACGGACCTTGGGGTGAGAGTGCAGGTTAAGGTAAGTACATAGATGTTAATGTATGTGAGATTTAGTGTAGGGTTAGATGTAGGGTTTTGTTATGTGTATGTGTGTGGATTATTTATTTTGCTTGGGTATACCTTGTTAAGGTAAATGTGTGATAGTTATGGACCTTAGGGTTAGGGTGCGGGTTACGGTAAGTGAATAGATGGTGGTATATGCAAGATGTAGTGTAGGGTTAGAAGTAGGGTTTAGTTTAGGGTTAGAAGAAGGGTTTTGGTTGGTGTATGTATGTGTTTGTTTAGTTTGTTTGGGTAGGTAGTATGTAGCGGGCTGTGGGGTGGGCCAAGTATGATGGTTCGAGGTTTTGAATTTCGCGGTTTAGGGCATTCAGTGTATTCATAGTTCGCAGAATGTGTCGGCATTTTTGTATTCGGTTATTAGGGCTTTCGAGCTTGCAATATAGACCTGTTCTAACAGTGAGCCAGTTAGTGACCCATCTAACAATATAAGGGATGATACATAGCTGGGTGTGTTTGTCAATGATGCCTGAGTGGGGGATAGTGTCAAATGCCTTGGTTAAGTCTAGGTAGGCTGTATGCACAGATTTCTACTCGTCCAGGGCCTTGGTGACTGTCACAAAGAAGTCCACCACGTTTAACAGGCATAATCTTCCATTGACAAATCCAAACTGAGTGGGGTCAAATGATTGGCGATTACCTATATATTTGTTGATAAGGTCCATGATGATTCGCTCCATGGCCTTCCAGAGAAGGATAGTCAGGCTAATAGGTCTATAGTTCCCAGGGTCAGTGGAAGCACCACCTTTGTGCAAGGGAATAATGGTGGCCATTTTCCATTTAGCTGGGACAAAGCAGGTGCTTAGACTATGACTGACAAAGAGTACTTAGTGATGTTGCTAATTGTTGTTTGAGCCCATGTAGGGCGCAGCCTGGGATGTTATCAGGTCCCATAGATGCTGTGTTTTTGGCCTTAGAGAGGGCCTTTATGACCTGATCTTTATAGATATAAGGTATGGGGCAGGTGGTAAGGATGTCATGGAGTACGTGTGGTGGGGACATGGGGGTGAAATTTTCAAAGAACCTGTCGGCCAACAGGTTAGCTATATCCACAGGCTCAATATATGTAGTACCATTAACTACCAGTTCAGCACAAATCTGGGCCTTTCCTTTTAGTTTATGGATGTAACTAATGAATGCCTTATGGTTGTCCTTAATTGAGGAAGCTAATTTGGAGTCATAGTTTGTTTTGAAGGACTTCAAAAGATGTCTTATTTGCTTGTTTAAGCTGCCGAGGGAATGTTTGCAGTTTAGGGCTCACTCCCTCTTACTCTTAGACAGCAACTTCTTCCTCTTGTTGTAAAGCCTATTAATGACAGTTGTCCACCAGGCAGTTTTGCTCTTCCTTAAGGAGCTTGTGTTGGTCCTATCAGGTACGTCCAAGTCAATGCAGTTGTACATTTGTTTGTACAAATCACTGGTGTAGAATTCTGCATAGTTGCCAATTCCATGGGGGGGCGGTGCAGTGAAGCTATTTATACCATTCTGTAAGAGGTTACAATCTGCTTTGGAGAAGTTTTTTAGTTTAATTGTTGTTAGGGGGGATCAGGTGCAATAGTTATTTCAAATAAGAATGATTTGTGGTCAGATGTCTTCGGGGAAGACCTGACAGTTGGGTGTTGCAGTGGTCCCCCATATTGCTAAGCACCAGATCCAGGATGTTGGCACCCCTTGTGGGGGTGTCAACCAGCTGTTTCAGGACATTGGAATTAAGGAAGTCAAGGAATCTTTGGACAAGTGAGTTTGAGTATGAGTAATTCACCCAGTCAATGGATGGCTAGTTAAAGTCACCCAAAACCACGGTGTTCGGATGAATCTTGATAGACTCAAGCAGGTCCAAATAGACAGAGTAGATGTCATGATTCATGGAGGGGGTTCTGTAACTGGCATTGACTTGAATAGGTGTCCTACCAACAGTTAATTGCACCTGAAGTATCTTCAGGGAATAATACTGTTTAACCAATTTGGAGGTGTATTTATCTTTAGTGAATATTGATATACCACCTCCTTTAGTTTTCACTCCTTCAGTTTGTGGTCTGAATGTGTGGAAGGAAGTGTAAGCCAGTGTGGCTGGGGTGATCTCCACAGCCTTGAACCAGGTCTCCGTGACTGCACAAATGTCAGCAGTGAGTGCAATTTCACGTTGACTCATAGTGTTTAACAGTATAACTGTGAGGTTGTTTTCAGATGAAATTTTTACATCAGGAATTTTGTCTTTGAGACACTACCTAAAAAAGGCACTATGGGGCTGGCAAGAACCTTAGCCAGCTGCCAAAATTCCAGAGATGACAAATGAAGGCCATCTCTGGCAAAGCAATAAGGTCTGTCGATCATGTCATCCCAGGCTTACAGATACTGGATCCCCTTTAAATGACACCAGAAAGTAAGCCAATTATTGAAGTCAGTCATTTTCTGTTTGTAGTGAGGAATCATCTTAAGTGAAGGTAAAATGCTGTTTAAGGCTAGGGACATGCCTGTCTGGGACACACAATCTGAGAGCTCATCCATGTCTCTCTTCATATAGTCCAGAGAGGTATGTCTCAAGTCATTCACACCAACATGGACTATGATGGAGTCATAACAGTACCTGTTATTGAGAGACTTGAGTGTATGTGTGATATGGAGGATCCTAGCACCTGACAGACAGCTGACTGTTACCTTTTCCTTATCCAGCCTGGAGAGGGGGACATCTGTGTGTCTTATGATGGAATCATCTATGACTAATATGTTTGGCTTTGTATTTTGCCTTGCTATATTATTCTTGCATTTGACTCCACACCAGTAAATCATCAATTATGGGGAATGTTCATTTTGAGTCTTAAAAAGTTCATATTCCATTTTAATAGATCTGTCACACATTCACTGTTAAAAAATTTTAACTAATGTTCATAGTAAATAATGCTGAATCATAATAATTCATCAAAAAGATTTCTTAGAAGTATAAAACAGCATATTTTACCCATGCTGTGAGCTTCCTAGTTGAAGTTCTTTGCAAGTTGTTAGTATGTGTTGCACATTTGCAGACATATTCCATATTGTGAGAGGCAGTATTCCTGTTTTACATTTTGGAGATGCAAAGCTGAGATCTGTGGTTATGTTTGCAGCATCTACCAAGGCTTCGGGCTACTTGTGCAACAGCTCTTTATAATGCCACAGAGGTTTACAAAATTCCAAACAGAAATCTAAGTAATCTGTAACCTTTTAGTGGTGTATTAAATATGCAGAGTTTGCAGTATTGCTATAGATTAAACTGTTCAGATCACTGATTTGCATCTAATATTGAAAATAACTTATAATTTTGCATTAGTGAAACCATTTCCTCAAATGCAAGGAATGGACAATGTTGTATTTCAATAAATTTATTTATACTCTGCAGTTCTGTGCACATATCAATACTGTACTATTTCACAACTGTGCCATTCTTTAAGCTCAAATACCTTCTTAATGACACTCAGGTTTGCCACTGACCCCCTTTCTTGTTAATTTCTATACTTCTATTTCCAGCAGCCACTGGATCTTTCCTAAGAGCATGTTTTACTGGAACATCACCAAGACATACATTTGTCTATTAAATTCTTCTGGCAAATCAGCAATGTGTGAGTAAGAATGTTATTGCTTTGATATGCTTTAGTCTGTGTAATATTCAAGATGCTATACTGGGACTGTGAAGTTGCTACATTATGACTTCGTAACTATTCATGTATACATTTAATCTCTACTTCTTCCCTGTAAATTCATTTACCATTCGCAACT
The DNA here is from genome assembly GCF_019279795.1 of Protopterus annectens. Taxonomy (NCBI): domain Eukaryota; kingdom Metazoa; phylum Chordata; order Ceratodontiformes; family Protopteridae; genus Protopterus; species Protopterus annectens. The sequence continues at coordinate 303,894,888 of NC_056750.1, forward strand.
ACTCACCAACTAAATCACCCAAACAAAAGGATAATTAACTCTTTCTGCCCGCATTTCTCTATTTTATATTTATGTGTCAAAACCATTTTGCCCAGTTGCTTTACTTCATTTCCTGAGCATGTTAAAATGTGCACACCACTCTTTTTCTTTGGCTTTTTGTCCCATCACTTCAAATGTATCTTTGTTATATAATATTACACTCTGCACTTGCATCTGATTAAAATGCAACACTTTCAACTTTTAAGTATTCTCTTCTGCTATGAATATATTGTAGCAATACCACTAGTGCATGCTCAGATTTCAAAGCATCAGCTCTGTACAAAGTTCTTTTGATCACTCTTGTATTTACTTTTGGACATCATTGTAAAATTACTTATTCTACACAGCCTCTACAGAACTGTTTAAATACTGGTCACTTCCTTCTCTTGTATTTATTATGATACCTAGTATACAAAGCTTAGATTTTAGCTGTGTCATACTTCTTAGGAGTGTCACAGTTCTCCTTATTGCTTAAAAACACAGCTGTGTAACTCAAGAAGAAAGACTGCCTACATTACCAAACTGTGCTGAATGTCTTAATTTTTTTAATAAAATAAACAAATAAAACCTGCGCAATACAAATTACTGTGATAAGCGCTTTCATCCCTTATTTTAGGTACATCATCAGATAAAGGTTACCATCATCATGATATTAAATAAACTTAGTATTTTAAACCCACCAATCACATTAAAGCACTCTGCTAAGCCTCCATATACAATCAGCTGGAATAAAAGTGGTATACCCTAAATCTTATACGGTCTTCAAAAGATTCCATATTAAATAAAACACACCTGTTAATAGGTTCATAAAAACATAAAACCTTTGTCTCGCACAATTAAAACAAACAATAGCTACATGTATATAAAATATATAAAATGTTAGCTTAAACCCAGGAATGTCATTGCAAAACATGCTGAAAACTTTTCCAAATGCCACATATATGCACCACAAGCTATAAAAATAATAGCAGGTATGTAACATTTTATTAAAAAGCAAATTCAGAAACTTTAAAATCTATAAAAATATTGAAATCCTGGATTATCTCTCTAATGTTATTTTCAAGAGACGGGGGATCAAGATTTGTTCATTCAAACCAGGCCAGTTGTTGGTACTGCTTAACAGCTGCCAATACAATTCCCATTTTTCCAGTAAAAGTGACCAAGAACCCCCACCCCCATCATTCACCTGCACCTGGTCCAATATACAAAACTTAAAATAATTCCCATTATGAGAACAAATATGCTTATGCAAAGCATTTCTCTCTGTGTACTAATTTTATATAAATGCTCATAAATCAGATATTTAAGTTTTCTTTCAGTCTTGCCAATGCAGAAACTGGTGCAAAGCATACAGCAGACATAGTATACTACTCCTTTTGACTCACTGGTAAACATTTTTAACATAGGAAATAGTGACTTGTTCAATCTTATACTATTACAGACTAGAATCTATTTACAATACAAACATACTCTACACTTTTTCATTCCTACATTTGTCTTTCTCACTGATTTTTTTGTCTCAAAATCTCTTTTCAGATTTTTACCACATTTGAAAACCATATTTGGTTTCTCCCCAACCAGTTTTCTAAGGTCACCGTCCAAGTACCAACAGGCACCAGTTTTTTTATATTATATTTTTTACAGTGTAACTATTATTTAACAATACAGTAATACATGAATTTTTGAATTCAGAAAAATTTGCTAGTGTATCATTGGTAGAGGCTGGTGGCCCACAGCTGGGCACTATATCAAACCTGAGTTTATGAAACAAGGGTATCCAATTAGCTTTATAAATAACCTTATGATTGAGATAATCAATAAACATGAGAGAGGACATTTTAGGGGTCTATATTAGATCAGTGAAATAGCATTACAGCGAATGTCATTTCACTGACACATATAGACCAAAATCCAAAAATCGCAAAGGCTGAGATCAGCAATTTTTTTCCCAGGGAAAGAATTATCTTGGCCTGAGCCACAACATTGCCCTTTATCCCACTGTAGTGTGATCTTGAAGTTGGTATATTTAGTTAGGGGGTGGGGGCACAGCCCCCCACGTTGGGGGGTGTTGGGGAAAAGCCCCCCCCCACTTTATGTTTGAAATTGTGTGCATGTGTTTTTAGTGCAAGTGATTTATTTCCCAGGGAAAGAAATCGCTGTTTTGAATGTTCGTGGTTTAGTGAGGTTGCTCATTACGTGTCAATGAACAGGCGTTCGATGGAACACCTCTTCAAGCATTTAATATAAACCCCATTTTAGACCCATTTTGGGTTATAACCAGAACCAAGTCACGCCCAAGAACTCAGGTTTCATACAATTTCCAACTGTGGGCCACAGTCTCTACCAATGATACGCTAGCAAATTTTTCTGAATAAAATGTGGGAGTAACAGTTAATAAAGAATTACATTGTTACCATTTTAAGCAAATGAATTACTGATTAGTCAGTTTGAGCAATTTGATATTGCTAATTCTGCATTGTTGTACTCATTCCAAAGGAAAATTAACTGAAGTTCCAGGAAAGAATAGATATACATATCTCCATGCTCCTGGAAGCACATTCTGTTCAATGGGACTGCACCATTTCTACCCATGGGGCAGAGAGTGACATCTGTAGCTCAGTTTTGGGGTTCCTTCTGTTTTCATCTAAATGTGCAACAGCAATGAGACATCTAACCTTACACAATATGCTGGTAATTCAGCTTTACTGGATCTCCCTTATCACTTACTATTAACCTTTTCTGCATTTGACTTTTTCTATCTTAGAAAAAATGACTACAGACTGGTGGATTCCTTATCTGAAAAAAATGTACATTTTGTCAAAGTATACTTCCATTCCTTAATTATTTGCCTTTCCTCATCAAATCTGTTCAGAACTGTAACTAGGGTGGGGTGAAGGTTGCAAGCTGTCAGGAGGCACAATTAGCAGCTTGCAATGAAGATTGAGTAGAGTAGTGAGTGACATTTAATTATGCAGCTGTGGCAATATTGTGGCTTCATAACTGAATGCTGATACTCCATTTGTGATCATGGCTAAGTGTCAGTGTGAAAGTGTGTAGTAGTAACTTGTTAAACAGTGGTCCTCAATCTTGAGAGTTTTTTTTTTTTGTGTTCAGCTTTCAGTTGATGGGGAAATGAAATGAAATGGATCAAGAGAAAATAGTTTATTTAGATGTTCTATTAGTTAAGGATACCAGTAACAAGAGGTATGTTTCCCACATCCATCGGAAAAGTACCTACTCTAACAGTTTTTTACACTTCTCTAGTTCCCACCCCTATCATCAAAAAAACTCACGGTCAAAGGTCAGTTAGTTTGTGTGGCTAGAATGGTGTCATTAAAGGATGTTTTTTTGGTGGAATGTCATACAAAGGTGGGGATATTTAAGAGCAGAGGCTAACCCAGGGAGATCTTAAACAAATTATTAACCAAAGTTATTAGTAAGAGGGAATGTGGGTATTTTAAACCTATCCTAGGAGTGGACAGAAATGGAGTGGTATCTCCTGTGAATATTGAATCCATCTGTATGTATGGGACTACTTGCATCACCTGGTACAGGTGTGGAGGGAATTGCTGAGGAAGGGGTGAGTAGTGCTGAGAATAGTTATGAAACCAGTTTTATTACAATGTATTTTAGTGGTATCCAGACCTTGGAATGGATTCTTAATAAGAACTGGGACATTTTAATGGAAAATAATTTATTTTGAGTTAAAATAGGGGAACAACCTGTTGTGATTTATCACAGAGGGAAAAAACTGAAATGTATTTTGGAAAGGAAAGACTATGCTGTAAGTAAAAGTAAATTTTATAAAGGCATGAACAAATGTGGTAGGTGTCATTTTTGTAAATATAACGAAAAAAAGAAACTCAAATCTACAAAAGAAGTAAAAACAAGAAAGGATGTCCAAAAACCACTTGCAAGATACTGCTTTAATGTATAAAAAGTTTATTACAACTAAACACGTTTTCGTCACTCAGCTAGAGTAACTTCTTCAGAAACAAGCCAACTACAATGTTGCAGTTTATTTAAAACCCGCCGTGCTAAGTTACATGTAATTGCACTGGCCAATCAGTATTCTTTGTTTAATGGGAAACAGATGCAAAGCAACAGCACCCATCTTAATAATAATTTTAGGTTGTTCAAACCATCAACTAAATAAACTTATATTCTAAAAAGTAAAATCACAATGTCAAACTGTGTCAATGCATTATAAAACGTTTTATAAAACCTACAACTTTAAAAAACACAGATATCCGTGCATAAGGAATTGTAGTTACTCACGGATCATTTAATGTCAACATTACACATGAGAAACATGAAACAAAACTCGTACTTGATACTCAATAGTAGTGTGATAAAAGTTGAAATTTAAAATATACTAGCAGCATCTGTAAATAATCTTTTATCTCATACAACTCTTAAGATTCAGTAAGCAAGCTATATTGCAATTGTCATTGAGACCAGAATGAGAAAATGCATTCAATGCCAATTGCCATTCAAGTTCTCGAACTTCTAAAAGTAATGAAGTAGGACCTCCCCTAATTCTTGTGCAAGTTGGTCTATCGCTTGGAATTGGAAAGAATGACCTACATTCAAATTAATGTGTTTAGCAAGAGCATTATCATTTTTATTTTTAGAAATAGCGTATATATGTTCATAGATTCTCTCACGGAATTTTCAGTCTGTTTTACCTATGTAAAACGCCAAACAATTTTTACAGCTTGCTAAATAAATTGTACTTTTGGAGTTACAGTTAAGCTTGTGTAATATGTACTATTTTTTGTCCTTTATTTCAAAGGAACTCCCTACTTTTATATACTTGCACATCTTACAAGTTCCACAGGTAAAGCAACCGTTGAGCCTTGTGTTAAGTCTAAACTTTTTAGCTTCAAGTAAACTTTTCAAATTGGTACCTCTTCTGTAAACAATTATAGGGTGAGGGCCTATTCTCTCCATTAACAAGTTGTCCTTGTGTAAAAAGTACCAGTTCTTATATAAAATGAGTCTAACTTGGTCACTGTCTTTATTAAAAGTAGTGGTGAAACACGAACTATAAGAGTGGTTATGATCAAGATGGTTGAGCATAACTATGTTGTGCCTTAAAGGTGTCATCTCATTAGTTGCACTTAGAAATTGGCAGTCATTGTTAGTTGTGTTAACCATGATCATAGAGTCACCTTCCGAAAGTACCATTTGACTGGGAACTGTCGGGGTTAATATTGGAATAAGTGTGCCCACACTACGTTTATATTTTATTTCTGTAATTAATTCCTCAATCAAATGGATAGGGTTATCCCCGATTCAGGAACATATTTTCCAATAGGTGGTATTCTGCTAAAAAATCTGCCTCCAATGAGCACATCCTAGCTGCCCTAATGAGTTGACCTTTTATTATAGAATGTTTCTGCTTGTAGGAATGCGCACTAGAATAATGTAAAAAAAATTGCAGTATGAAAGTTTTCTATAAATAGTGGAACACAACCTTTTATTAGTGAAAACTTTAGTAAGTTTAACATCCAGATAATCAATACTAGTCGTATCGAATTTGTAAGTAAACTGAAAAAATGAAGTAGTAGAGTTAAAATAATCTTTGAAAATAATAAAGATGTCATCTAAAAATCTCTTAGTCTTTCCCCAAGTAAAACATGAGGGATGAGACACATAATGCCACATAAATCACACCAATGGCTTTACAAGGAAAATGTCTATTATAAATTGTTCCATCAAAAGTATTAATTCAGACTTCTCTATCTCCCAAAATGTAAGAACAAAAACTATAACTGCCACACCTTCTCATTTTAGGATCTGTACTAGTGTTTGCTGTACTATTATTATTATTAGGTAAATAATTGCCTATATTTTTCTGGTCCTATAAACAAAGAATAGTTTGTCCACCAACTTTCTTTAATAAATGCTCAGTATTAAAAACATATTTCCAATTTCTTAATATTTCTTTAGTAACCATACTATCAATTTTAAAAGTTAAGTCATGATCTTGTTAAAGAGGTTTCTGTTATTAACAGCTTTTCCCTTATTGTCATTTGTATAATCTCTTAAAACTGGCTGAAATTATTTTGTCATTATAGATCAAATTTGATTAAAATATTCCACAACAAAGATGGAGATAATCTGTTTCTGCCAACATATTATGAAAAATAGATGCTTCTTTGTCAAAATTAATGCCATCAGTAATAATCTTTTATAATCTAATATTTTTTTTCCCATAAAAAAATCTCTTTTGTCAAAATGAATGGCAACTACAATAGTATAAATAATTATTAGAAAACATTGTTTTTTATTAGGAGTCAGTTAACAGCATAGCTTATCAAATGATGTATAAATCTTAGTATCTAGGTTGCTGCATGCTGCATCCCTGAGATTTTTTTAAGTGCATTAGCATAAAACCATTAAAACAGCCTCATAAAGTATTCTAAAGTGTATTTGTAAATATGTTAACAGGAAATATATTTCTTGATTATACTTGGCTACTAAATTTTACCATCAGGTATCACAGAATAGCTCCTTTCAAAAGGTTAAGAACAATGTTAGGCATCACTTCTCTGGAAACATCTTTTTTATAGTCATATTTGTACTGCAGAATGTATACTGCCTCCAGATGATAATGTATTCTACAGTAATATAAGATCCAGAGGCCAGTTATCTGTACAATGAACTGCTCCTCTGCCTATACCAATTACTTCCGAGATTCTGGTATCAAACAGTAATGCTTCTCAAAGAATCACTACTATAATGCTTTCTACTGCTTCCCATGATCATCACTTTTTCACAAGTGCATTAGCACTGTAGAAGTAACGTAGTCTTCAAATGCTGTAAGGGCTTGTGTACAAGTGACTTAACACAGTCCTCATATGCCAAGCAATTCTGTGTATGGTAAAACATGCAGAACCTGGAGTACCTGTGGAATGTATTAATTCAGTTACGCTCAGAACCCCTTGCCTGAGGTTGCATTGCATAGGCTATACATACAAACATATTGCAACATAGTCTTGATTAAGAACAATCAAAATCAGGTAACTGTATTTTGCTATCTCATTAAGTGGTAAACCAAAATGTAAAATAAAGTATTTATCTTGCTATTATGTATGGTTTTAATTCTAACTACTACCTTTATAAATAGTTATAACTTCTCACTATCACTTATTAAACATAGCAGAATTGGAAAAGGCTTTTATCTTTGTGAACTCTTAGTGCTCTATGACCACATTTACCTTTCACTCATCCTGTCCTTGTTATGCTTTTAAACTAAGTATTTCTTGAGTTGCCCACCTCAACTTGCCATTGGAAGCTGCTCCATATCTCGTCTCACCTGTTCGTACGATTAAGCACTATATGATCAAAGTATTAAGACCCTCCCTTAGACTGTTTCATATCCTCCCACCCATGTAGAGCACTCTACAGTAGCTAGTGCACTAACCTTTTTTCTATCATACTTATTAAAATCTGCAACATCTGGGACAAGATAGCATCACAAAGCTTACAAACCACTTCTTAGGTATCAGCTTGAGATTAATGCTTTAGTATTGCTCCTGACAAGAGAAGGGGGAAAATAAATTATTTCCTAGCCTTCCTAAAGACTATATATGATTGAAAATCTTCAAAACTGCTTCTTTAGAGCCAGTTTGGGATTAATTGTGTTTTGTTACTGATGAGTGAAAGAGCATAGGAACATTGATTATTGACTGTATCTAAGTATCTATGGATATTTTCTGATTCACCTAGTTGCTGTCTTGATGAAAACCTCCTCGGTTTTAAATTTTGAACTGTTGTGCAGCTTGGATCTCTGTTGTGCTGAACTGCTCAACATGTTGTCCAGGCCATCTACCAGAAGAAGGGTACAACAAGTCTACACACTCCTGCTACATCTGTGATGAGACCGCTGATCACCAAAGAATCTTTTAGGAAGCAGCTTTGGATTTCATCTATTGTTTTGTTCCTGGTGATAGACAGAGCAAAGGGATATTGGTTCCTAGCTATGTGTATCTGAGGTGAGACCAGCACTAGTATTACTTGAGTAGCAACCAATATGTAAATCACCACTATTCGTCACTGTTGGCAAACCCAATTCTGTCTTTTCATTAAGTACTACTAGAATACCTACCATCTAACCCAACTTCAGAGTATCACTCTAAAGACGTCATCTATATATTTTCTGGGTCTACTATAACAGTCTCCTCCAACCACTGATTACTGTGACCAGACATAGTTTTTCACCCTCTGGCAACATGACTCAAGTCTGGTGTTACTGCACATGTGGACAGTCTGATCAGATTATGTGCCCTCGGTCAAAGTAGCAACTTTCTTATACTTACCAGCTATTCATTGCTTCTACCAATTGATAGTGCAACCTGCAAGATATGTAAGCATTTAAGAAATATGGAGATAACCTTCTCACATCAGCCTACTCTCCATAGATATTATACCCATACCTGTCAACCTCTTAGAGCAAGAAATCTGGACAAAGCCATAAATAAAAGTGGGACAAAGGCCCCAAAATTAGGAACATTTTTAAATATTGTTCTTACAAACTTACAAAGTTGATAGAATAGTAGGTTTTGCATTAAATTGATTTTCTGAAGGGTATGAGTCTGAAACTCAAATGTCTATTTTCTAACTAAGACTTTAATGAGTTACCACTAATTTGCCAGAAAACCAAAATTTTATGAAAAACGGATCAAAAATATGAGTCAAAAATCTGGATGTTCTGCAAATATCTGTACAGTTGAGAAGTATGATATACCCTCACAGCATTGCATCAATCACAACATACCACTAGGCCCATATCATATACTGTGGCTGTAAACAATATTTTGCCAAAGCCTCCCATAACACACTCTAAAAGATCCCAGGCTCCAGCACACAAAGCAATACCTACTCATTATCCACTCACACATGCAGAAAATTCATGCAGGTCAGCCAAGAGTCACCAGGAAATTAGGTCTGAGATCATAGTCCTACTAGACTGGCTTCCACAGAGGAAAATGTTTTACTCATAGATGACTCTATAATTAGGCATACAGACTCCACAGTCATCACACTGGACAAGAACAAAGTGATTGAAAGTTGCATGATATCACATGTGCCCTAGGGTCCCTTAAACTAGACAAACGTGTCTATGTTCTAAGGGTGGCCCATGTGGGAGTGAATGATTTCTAGAATTCTACCCAGAGGAACTCGCTGAAAGACATTGTGGGACTTAACTATGCATGTTTTAGAGGCAGGAAAGACACTGGTCTGGAGTAGTATCTGGTCATCACCAAGAATGATGCCTATATAGCAAGATAAGATAATTGGCCTTACCAAAGGATAAGGAGTTGGTGTCATTCTAAGAGAATCCAGTATGTGTCAGCCTGGGATGAGATGGTAAATGAGAATGCCTCCTTTGCCATGGATGGCTTATCTCTCTCATACCAGGGCTTCTGCATTTTGGATAAAGCCTTTGCTGCCTCCATAGTGCCGTTTTAGGTAGACCCCCAGCCCCCAACAGAAATTTCTATATAGCAAAACCAAAATCATATCTGGGCATTCTAGTGGCACTGCTCAGTGTTACAAGTCTAAATAGCAGAATTTGAAGCCCTCCTGCAAGTTTAATACATTCGTATTTGTGTAGTAACTAAGACATGGTTTTAATGCAATGATAGCACTCCCTTATATCAAGGCTCAGTACCTATCATGCCTTCCAGCCCTTGGGTAGCTCTGGGGGAGTATCTGTATTTGTCATGAAACTCCAACATACATCCGTTTCCATACAACCCTAAACTGAAACTCCTGGAGGTGCAAATCACCGTTAAGAAATCCAACTTTTATGTCTTTATGTTTTTTCTATGTTGTATGTTTTTTTTATGTTTTTTGAAACTGCCACTATCTTCAATACCTATTTTGTCGATTTAGTATCTAAGCTACTGAACCCTAACACAAACTCCTCTACTACTAACATCTCCAACTTTTCTGAACCTACACCTAATACTATCTCCTCAAATACCTTCTCCCTCAAACCTGTACCTACTAGCTACATCAAAACCCTACTCTCTAAATTAAAACCATACTCAGCATCAGCTGACAATATTCCTTCCACTTTTCTTCCACTTGCAGCTGACTCTCTTGCTCTCCCTGTATCTATCCTAATTAATCACTCTATGTCTGAATCTAAAGTCCCTTCCATCTGGAAACAATGCTACACTCTACCTATACACAAAGAAGGTAATTCCTCTGATATCATCAACGTTAGACCTATCGCTATCCTTTCCCCTCTCTCTAAAGTACTAGAAAAATGTATTCATAAACAAATTATGCAGTATCTAATACAGGAAAATCTGCTTACACCCACTCAACATGGCTTCAGACCCAAACATAGCACCACTACAGCTCTATTATCTTTCCTCAACACTGTCTCTATAGCCATGGATGACCATAAACTTATTTCTTGCCTATTCTTGGACCTCTCAGAAGCTTTCGACACTGTCTCACACTCTCTCTTCTGCTGCACAAACTGCATAACCTCAACTTCTCCTCTGATACTGTTGCATGGTTCTCCAGCTACCTAACTGATAGATCTCAATCAGTGAGATGGCAGTCTGCACTCTCCCCTCCTCTCCCTGTCAAAATGGGTGTAACTCAAGGGTCTTTCCTAGGGCCTTTCCTTTTTAATATCTTTACTAATCAGCTTTATACCTCCTCTCCTCAGTCATCTTTTGTAGAATACGCAGATAACTCTACAGTCATCACCACAGTCAACGCTCCCTCTAAGCTCTTCTCACCTACTCAGGCATCTTTTAACTTAGTTGAAACATGGCTCTCCAACAACCAGCTCATCCTTAATCCTAAAAAAAACAAAGCTGTTACTCTTCCTACCTAAAAAGTTCAACAATATTAAACCCTCCTTCTTCATATAGTCCCTTAATAATACTCCCATTCAGGTAGAATCCAGTACTAAGCTCCTTGCTGTAACCATCAACGATCAACTTAAATTTGACTGGCATGTTAATAACTGTATCAAAAAGACTCATTCAAAACTAGGGCTCCTTTACCGTAACAAGAAATTCCTTACCTGTGAAGCCAAGATTATTCTCTCCCTCTCTTACCTACCTTCTACCCAGTCTAATGTACAGTTCTCAAATTCTCACAAATCTTAATTCAGCACTCCTGGCCAAACTCGAATCTACCTACAACAAGGTAGCTAGATTTGCTGCCCAACAAACCTACAAATGCCATCACTGTCTCTCTCTAAAACACCTAAACTGGCTTGAATTACCCCACCAGCTTCTTCTCTCTCAGCTCCAGATCATCCATTCTATTCTATACCAGCCTTCCTACTGCCCAGCACTATCCCCTCTCATCTCCCATTATTCTTCCTCCAGACCTCTCCGAAGCTCTAACCAAGACCTACTACAAATCTACAAATCCAAGACTAAATGTGGACACAACATGTACAGCTATCACCCCACTTTTGCCTGGAACAGACTCCCACTAGAAATCAGGACCCTTACACATCCTAAACAATTTAAGACAGCCACCAAAGAGCACTTTAAAAGTCACTGGTCCTGCCACTGCACTCTCCCTCCTTAAACATCCCCTACTTCTCATACCTTAATGTACTTTCTGCCCTTAACTCACTCTTCTCATTAGCTCTCTCTATTCTTCCTTGACTACTCTTTTTACTATCTTCTAAAATCTATTAAGCAAACTGCCTCACAGAAACATTCTGTTGTAATTGTCTTGCCTTATGCAACTACATCATGATGAAACTGGGGTTTTGTAACCACTTACCCCAAAAACTATACTCATCTTAATGACATATTTATTTTTATACATCTTGAAATAGTTATGCTATACTCCTGATTACTGACACTGTATAACATTGTATTGCTACTTAATGCCTTGTAATAATCCTGTAACATTGCTGTTTAATGCTAATTTATAATGAAGATTGTATAATATGTTGGAGATTTTCTCTCCGGGCCTCCTCTGAAAAAAGGCTCTTCAGCTCAGTCAGACAATCCTGGTCAACAAATGTAAGATAAAATAAAATAAATAAAATGTCATTCCTGGCTACAGATCCCCATCAATGGCTCTCAAGGACCATGGAAATTATGTTAACAAAACTGAGGAATTAAATATGAAACCAAATATGTTTTTGGTAGGAGATTCAATTACCAGAGCATCGACTGATATCTTTTTGGTAGGAGATTCAATTACCAGAGCATCGACTGATATCTTTTTGGTAGGAGATTCAATTACCAGAGCATTGACTGATATCTTTTTGGTAGGAGATTCAATTACCAGAGCATCGACTGATATCTTTTTGGTAGGAGATTCAATTATCAGAGCATCGACTGATATCTTTTTGGTAGGAGATTCAATTACCAGAGCATCGACTGATATCTTTTTGGTAGGAGATTCAATTACCAGAGCATCGACTTGATATCTTTTTGGTAGGAGATTCAATTACCAGAGCATCGACTGATATCTTTTTGGTAGGAGATTCAATTACCAGAGCATCGACTTGATATCTTTTTGGTAGGAGATTCAATTACCAGAGCATCGACTGATATCTTTTTGGTAGGAGATTCAATTACCAGAGCATCGACTGGCATAGCTGTACCTCCAAACCTGGATATGCTCATCATTTCCTACACGTTGCCAGAGCATTGAAGAAAATTGTAAAATCAGAGGTGCCGGAAGCTGTTGAAGGCTGGGGGGCATTTAGTGATCTAAAAAGGGCAGTTTTTTAAAAAATATTTACTCCCTCAACATAGGTTCACTTGGAGGACATTTTAAGCTTAGCCAATTTCCATTTTGAGGTGGCTGCCTTTCAGTTTTCTCTTTCGGCGTTATTTTAATACAGCATGATCAAGGTGAATCATGAATGGGTAGGGGGTTTATAAGGTGTAGATTACATTTTGTGACAGCAGTCAAATGCGTGGCAAAAGCAGAATGGAAGCACAAGGGGCTTTATTACTATTTTGACCAGTCAAAGAAATGAGAACAGAGAGGTGACAAATGTTTTTCTGTTTCGTTTCCACTTTGAACACAGCTGGGGAAGAGCAGCAGGCTTCAAGCAGGAGCGATTCTTTAAGCATGATTGCTGGCATGTCAACAGGTAGAATATAGGAGGGGGTTCATTTGTAATCTTGGCAATTATGGATATGCTAACAAGGTAGGCAAGAAGAAAAGGCTATTATGCTTTCAGGATTAATCAGAGACTTCACATGAGAGAACAGGAGGTGGGATGTTTGTTGCTGATATTAATTATCACAGACATGATGGGGTTCACCTATGTTGGGTATATGTGTTCGTTGTGTGATAATGTGCTGAATGGTCTTATTGGGCACCCTGATAGGTGATATAAAATCCTTTCTTATACCATTTGAAACAAATACTATATCACTTCAAGAAAAGAAAAAAAATGGTTTATTCATACACTGCATTGTGACCCATTCCTAGTAGGGGATGGGCCACATAGTGCTACCTTCCACTATATAAAATAGATTCTCCATGAACCTGAAATTACTATAATACAATCTATATGAGCCCCAGACATCATCATGTAATCTCTCAAATTTAAGTAGAGTTTACCTATAAGTTGTGTCACAACAAGAATTCCTCAAATGGAGCATAGTTTCTGTCATGTTGATGGATATTAACTATTGACTACATCTTATGAAATGTTGATTTCCTATAGGTTTATAGATTCTAGACTATCTGCCCTTGCAGGCCATTTTAAGCTTAGGTGATTTTCCCTCTTGTGCTCAAAATAACCTATCCAATTTGTTTATAGACTGAAATAAAACATGAGGAACAAACACAGCACCAAAGTTCTCCAGCCAAAGGAAGCTGGCTAAACAAAAACAGCACAAAGAAGGGTGCTGTGCAGATCAAACAGGAAACCACAAATTAAGAAGGCTTCTGCAAACCAAATTTATTAAACAAACCAATAGAAATAAAGACATTAAAAGCATTCATTTTATCACCGTGTTTTTTGTCCACTAATACCGGACTTCTTCAGATACAGACTAAATACAACACCCACAATGGTTAAATATTTTGTTACAAACCTATTTAATAAAATAATTAATCAATTAACCTTCCTTAAAGGGAAAATCTTTAGAAAAGAAGTATTCATAAGTTAATCCAAGTTATAAAATTAAAAGACACAAATAAATGTTGTTGTCTTTCTGCTTTTCCCAGTTAGGGGCCGACACAGCGGAACTCCGGTCCGCTAATGATTGGCAGTAGATTTTCACGAATGCCGAGGTGCCAGCTCGACGTTCAACCTTCAACGAAGGCACGCCCATTTATGCATGTCTTTTGAATGCCCACCCAACCGCAGGTAGGACATGCAGACTCCACACAGAAGGCACTCCCCACACTCCAGCCAAGAATCGAACGGGAGAACCTCTTGCTGTGAGGCAACAACGCTACCGCTGCACCACCGCAGAATAACAAAAGACACAAATAAATACGTTGTAGAAATACATTTTAGAAATCCCTAACCCAGTACAAAGTTACCCAGATATACCCCTAGGTTCACTATAACACATGAGTATATAATTTGTGACATATTACAAACTATAAGTAGTGTAACTGATTTGTTTATAGACTGGCCTTACTGATCCCATGGTCAATAATTATATATTGCCCCTAATGCGAATAACCTTGTATATCATTCTTTACTCATTTCTAACTGATCAAAATTGGAATCAGCCCATAAGCTACACCTTAATTTAAAAACTTTCTATCCATGAGAACCTAAAATCAGGTCAGCCAGTATTGCAGAAGCCCCCCCCCCCCCACCAAGCAAGTATCTCACAAGGTTGCATTCTAGCTTCATTTCTTTTTTCTTCTGCTCTCTAAACAAACTTCCCTCTGGTTTTCACAATCTCATCTTATTATTATAGGTTGATAACATGGTAATTTATAGGTCCAATCCCAATCATTCTGGCATACAAAATTAACGCCAAGACGACCTTCTAATACTCAATTACTGGTTCAGTAACAAAAAAAATCTTCTTAATGCAAATACAACTAAATGTGTGATTTTAGCATCCACCTGAAATTAACAAAAAGCCCTAAAACCCAAACTTAACAGAACAAAACATATTGATAGAAACTACCTCCACTTTCAAGTATTTAGATGTATTGTTATACTAAATAATTAACATTCAGATACACCTCAGGAAAGCTAGAACAAAAAATCAATCACCTCCTAAGATAACCAGTTCCCCCTCCACTCCAACTACAGACACTATAGGCAAAAGTATATTATTTGCCATCACAGAATATGAGCTACCACTTGTAGCCACTGTATCCAGGAAGAGCTGCACACCGCCACAGTCACTTTGTAACACAAGCTGCCTCTTCATGGCTAGCTTCCTTAAAATGAACACCATTGCCACTCCATTAAAAAGAATAATTGGCTGTATGAAAATAATAACATGTTACTTTCCACTCCTGTATCAGAACACTGAAACTCAATATCACCCTCATCTACAGACTGAAACTCGATATCACCCTCATCTACAGACTGAAACTCGATATCACCCTCATCTACAGACTGAAACTTGATATCACCCTCATCTACAGACTGAAACTCCATATCACCCTCATCTACAGACTGAAACTCCATATCACCCTCATCTACACACTGAAACTCCATATCACCCTCATCTACAGACTGAAACTCCATATCACCCTCATCTACAGACTGAAACTCCATATCACCCTCATCTACAGACTGAAACTCCATATCACCCTCATCTACAGACTGAAACTCCATATCACCCTCATCTACAGACTGAAACTCCATATCACCTTCATCTACAGACTGAAACTCGATATCACCCTCATCTACAGACTGAAACTCCATATCACCCTCATCTACAGACTGAAAATCCATATCACCTTCATCTACAGACTGAAACTCGATATCACCCTCATCTACAGACTGAAACTCCATATCACCCTCATCTACAGACTGAAACTCCATATCACCCTCATCTACAGACTGAAACTCCATATCACCCTCATCTACAGACTGAAACTCCATATCACCTTCATCTACAGACTGAAACTCGATATCACCCTCATCTACAGACTGAAACTCGATATCACCCTCATCTACAGACTGAAACTCGATATCACCCTCATCTACAGCATCAGAAGCCAATCATTTTCTGAAGTATCATAACTGGGGGGGGGGTCAAAGATGCAAGCTGCAAAAGGGATGCCATTGCTCTTCCTGTGTTCTCGAGCAAACACATTTTTATACTTTCTGTGCCCACTTAATGAAAGACAGAATAACATAACCAGATCAGACTGAAACCCTATACATTTTCAATTATCTTCATTAAAATTTCACTATAACATATCCATGCTGCTACCCTTCAATGCTCATGCAAAATGATCAATTAAATAACTGTGCTATTTTCAAGCATTCCTTTAGAGAAATAAATAATGCTCACAGGTAAAAGAACAGGCTTATAATGTAAGGTTCAACCCGAAGTGCTAATAGTATTTATCTGCTTTACTCTAGAAACTCTACAGAGATAACTTGCAATTCAGTGACTTACAAGAACATCTCACCAGTAACAGTTGTATATCTCTGAATTGATAACATAACAGAAAAGTTGTATTAGCATTCTCATTATCAACCCTTGCAATGTTGTTGCACAGATGTCATCAGATAGACAGACAGACAGAGACACACGCACACACACACACACGCACGCACACACACTCACTCACACACACACACACACGCGCACACACACACACACACACACACACACACACACACACACACCTTCATTATAACATAAACGGCAGCAGCCTTCATCATAACAGAAATGGAGCAGCAATTTTCATCATAACATGAATGGACCAGCAGCCCTCATTATAATATAATCGGAGCAGCAGCCTTCATCATAACATAAATGGCAGCAGCCTTCATCATAACGTAAACGGAGCAGTAGCCTTCATCATAACATAAATGGAGCAGCAGACTTCATCATAACATAAACAGAGCAGCAGCCTTCATCATAACACAAATGCAGCAGCAGCCTTCATTATGGGTTCCTAGTAAATGAGTGAAGATGCATTCCTTCGAATGCGACTTGATCGAACTTGAAATCATGAAAGGGCAAAATAGAAAAACGGCATATAAGCAAATTCTTTCCCTGGGAAAGAAATCGCTTGGCCGCTTCCGTTACCTCACCGTTTTCGTGACTGTAGTGCAATCTCGGAGTTGGTACATTTAAGTAGGGGGTGTGGGGGGCGAAGCTCCCCACTTTATGTAATGTTTTAAATTTTTTTTTTTTTTTTGTGGAGTAGCAATTTTTTTTCCCTTGGATTAAAATCAATGTTCTAAAAATTCAAGCTTGTAAGCATTCACTTACATGGGTTCGATAAATCATCGTTCACTTTTTTAAGTGTTCGATGATTACCATAGACCCTTCATCATAACAAACGGCAGCAGCCTTCATCATAACATAAATGGAGCAGCAGCCTTCATCATAACATAAAGGTTAAGCTTACCATGGGTGTTGAGTCTGACTGGCAGCAATGATGTGATGAGGAACCGTGCGCTTTTGTGTTTAAATTCACGTTAGCGTGCGACACATGCATGAGTCCTCTGTTACAGGTCTTACAGCTGTGAAAGTGGGTGGGAGCTCCCTCCCACTCATTCTATGGTACCAGTGCCTATGTTTAAAATTATGCACTAAAGGCTCTGATAGCCATGATATAGTCTTTACCAACTTAATCCCTTCCTATACTCTACCATGCATCTCCTCTTCCCTGTTAAATCTGACCACAAATCAGTCATCATCTCTTTCAAGCCTAGTGGCATCATTCAGTTTCCAAAGTACATTGTTTTTCCGGACTTCTTCAGGGCAAACATACTTTAGGTGATAGAAGATCTACCCCTCTGACATTTCCCAGGGAAAGAATTCGGTGTTCCATGGCTTCGCGATAATCAGTTTTCGAACTTTACAGTTCGAACATATGGTGGTCGAACTGCTGAAGTTTTGATGAACTGATAGGAACCATCTGACATTCACTTCTGACTTTTCCATCACCTAAGCAGCTGCATAGAAATCCACTCTCTGTCTACTCTAAATATAATGGTAAATTAAGGAATAAACCTCTTTGGAAAACCTCCCATATTAATAAATTGCATGACAAAAGAAAGAAACTAATGGAACTTGGAAGAAGTCCCCAGTCCCCCTACCACAAGACAACATTTAAACATATCAGCAAGGAACATAAGAGCACTATTAGAAATTGTACAAGCTTTAGGTCATTAGTAATCCCAAAAACATTGTGTATCTTTCTTCATTTATATCAGCAATCAAAGGAGTAATTCCAATAATATACTTAGCTCATCCATAATAATATCACACGTTCCAGTCCTAAGGATAGTCTATATCTTAGCATACAAATTTAGCAATAACTTTACCTCCACCTGCTCTCATTTTTGCTCCCAGTATCCCTGAAAATTTAGTTACCCCTGAAATTACAAGTCTTAGACTCCATACCAGGCTGAATTTTCATTGAGTCAAAGACTTTACTTAAACTATTCAACCCTATCTTATCCACAGGTTTTGTGCCTGATACTGGAAAGCAGCCTGTTTGCGTCCCTACACAAGGGCAGCCTCTCTATAGACTCAAGTAATTATAGCCAATCAGTCTTACAAGCTTTGTATGTAAAGCCATGGAATATATCATAGCATAACTGATCTAGACTCCAATCAGTTTGTATTTTTGAATAGCAAGTCCTGTCCTGTCTAGTAAACATCTCTGAAGAGTCTACAAAAGCTGTAGACAGTGTTCACTCCATTCACTCTACTTCTTTTGACCCGGCCTAAACTTTTGAAACAATACCCCATTCTGCTATTACTCAAAAAAAAAAAAAACATAGACCAACGTAGTGTAAACACCTATGTTGTCTAGTGGAGTACAAATTGGCTTTTCAAGAGATTCCATGATATGAAAGTTACCAGTACCTACTCTGAAGATAAAAGGGTAACTAATATATCATTGCTGGAGCCTTCCTGTGTCCTTACAGAGTGCTCTTCAAACTATCTGGAGATATACAGAGCTGAGTATATTTTTCTGGCACTTCAGAGTTGTGTACTGATAATTGTTGTTTGACTAATTTTATATCATTGCTGGCTGACTTCAGAGTTTTGCACTGCTATTTTTTGCTTCACTGTATAGTTTTTCAGATCTCTGCTAAAGGTGTTGGGTTTCCTATACCCACCCTTTCTATTCCTGTGAAGTTGTTGTTTAAATTTGGAGGCTTTTGCAGTTGCCCACCCCCACTGTAGATTTGATCTGGGACACACACCCCCATCCCCATCTCTTTACCTCATTCTACCTAATAGACTCCTTCTGCACTTGTTTTTTTTTTTGTCATTTTTAATTTAATTACATTTTTTAAACTGTTTGGTCTAACATTGCTACATACTCAAGTGTGCTAGCTTCCACTGCATTTCATAAGTCGATAGGTTCATACTAGGCTATCTGCCCTAGGGCATTTATAAGCCTAGCCAGAGTGTGTTTGGCTTTCACCACCCATTTAAATGAATTTTGCTATGCCCTTTTTCGAGGTTAGTATACTGTGCCTCTGTCTAACAGTGACACAGAAGTGATACCCGGGGTAAACCTACGATCTCCCATCCACTCATCAAGATTCCTCTTGAAGAGAGTCAATGAGGGACTCTGCCTAACCTGGACTGGGATTTTATTCCAGAGTGAAGGGAGCCTCTGGTTATGAATCTGTCTCTCCAGCATGTCCTATTTATTTCAGTGCTGAGGTTCAAGTCTCTTGAGCGCGTTGCTTGATGAGATTTGGATTTTCTGAGATGCAGCATGTCCATTAATTCTGGGTTGGACATGGCTTTATACGTCAGGCACAGATCGCCTCTGAGCAGGAGGTATGCCACTGAGTAGAGCTGGAGTTTCTTTAACCGGGCAGCATATGGCATCTGTTTGAGCCCTTTGATCCTCTTGGTGAGGTACGTTTGGGGTCTTTCCAGTTGCTGCAGGTGTCTGGTAAAGTATATCCCAAAAGGGGCATTGTACTCAATTATGGGCCAGATGAGGGATGAGTAAAGAGGCACGATGACCTCCCCTGATCTAGATGTGAATCCCTTCATGATTAGGTGGGCTATATAAAATGTTTTTCTAACCACTTTGGCCACGTGGTTGTCAAATGAGAGATTGCTATCAACTTGGGTCCCCAGGTCCCTAATTACTTCTTCTGTACTTAATGGATTACCACCTATGTGGTAATTTGTGGGCACTTTGTTTTTGCCAAAGGGGATGACTATACACTTTTTGGCGTTTAGCTTGAGGCCATGGCTCTGGCACCAGTTGTCTGTTTCTATGACGCCCTTTTGGAGGATGCTTGTGTCAGCTGGAGAGTTGATTATGGCACCCAGTTTGCAGTCATCTGCGAACTTGGTCAGCCACAGTCCTTCCATGTTGGCCTGTACCTCTGAGAAATATATACCGAACAAGAGAGGTCCTAGGACTGAGCCTTGTGGGACGCCATTTGTAACTGGTTTGGAGTCTGACATGGCTCCAGCAATTCTAACCATGTGGCTCTGTCCTTGAGCCAGTTTGCAACCCATATAGTAACATAGGGGTTTATATTTAAGCTGGTGAGCTTATCTATAATGCCCGAGTGGGGTATTGTATCGAAGGCTTTTACGAGGTCCAGGTAGGCTGTGTGGACCACCTTCCCCTCGTCAATGGCCTTGGTGGCTGTTTCAAAGAAATCAACCAGGTTTAAGAGGCAGGATCTGCCCTTAACAAAGCCGAACTGGGTAGGATCCAGTGTCTGTAGGTCCCCAATATCTTTATTTATGAGGTCCATGATGATCCTTTCCATAGCTTTGCAGACCAAGCTAGTCAGGCTTATGGGGCGATAGTTTCCAGGATCCGTTGAGGCACCACCTTTGTGTAGAGGGGCCACTGTTGCTGTATGCCACTCTTTGGGTACATATCCTGTAGTAAGGCTGAGATTGAACAGTAGTTTTATGTTTGGGTTTAGCTCTTCTTGGAGTTCATGTAGGATGCAGCCCGGGACACCGTCTGGTCCCATTGATGCTGTGTTTTTTGCTTTGGAGAGGGCGGCTCTTACCTGAGCATCTGAGATGTCAGGGGGGGCAGCACTCTGCTGGGATAGATATTTGGCCTTTTGGTGGGGAGGGGGTGGAGAAGTTTACGCTGAATCTGTCAGCTAGGATATTGGCAATGTCTGTGGGTTCGGCGTATTTTTTGTCATTTTGGACTAATTCTGAGCATATCTTGGAATTCCCACCCAGGTTCCTAACATAACTAAAGAAAGCCTTGTGATTATCCTTAGTGTCCTGTGCAATTTTTCTCTTGAAGCTAGCCTTAGACGATTTTATGAGTGCCCGTAGTTTTTTGCTAATACTGATCAGAGATGCCTTCCCTTTTTGGGATTTTGCTCTATCATGTAGTAGCTTCCTCCTTCTATTGTATAGTTTGTTTATGGCTGGGGTCCACCAGACAGGACGTCTGCCTTTGGAGGATTGGGTCTTGGTTTTATTTGGGATTGCATGATCCAAGATGAAAGGTGTTCATAGAATGCGTTTATAAAGGATTCTATGGTCTGGGCCGTATTTTCCACAGGCCCGGGAGCTTTGAAGGATTCCACCTCGGTTTTGAGGAGTGTGAAATTTGCTTTAGAGAAGTTTTTCACTGTGGTTTTCAGGGCAGGGGGTGGAGTCGGGATGTGAATATCCAGTGAGATTAGTTTATGGTCTGATCTTACCAGTGAGGGATACACTTCTTGTCTGGAGCATAGAGTCCCCATGTTGGTGATGATCAGGTCCAGTATGTTTTCCCCTCTTGTGGGAGTGGTAACCATTTGTTCCATATCATTTGAGTTTATAAATTCTAGGAACCTTTGGGCTAGGGTGTTGGAGCTAGAATAATGCTCCCAGTCTATGTTTGGGTAGTTGAAGTCGCCCAATATAATGGTGTTTGGAGAGACCTTCATATTTTCTAGTGTTCTCAGGAAGGCCGAGTGGGGTTCCTGGGTTTGGGAGGGTGGTCTGTAGCAGGCTATAAACTGGAAGGCAGTTTTACCCACTGTTAGTTGCATATGGACAGTCTCTGATGCTTTGTGCTGTGCCACCAACCTGGAGGTGTGGGTATCTTTGACGAATATTGATACTCCTCCTCCTTTTGTGGTTCGGTCCAAGTTTTGGGGCCGAAAAGCATGGTATGAGGTATAACCTGGTAGTGCTGGGGTGCTCTCGGGAGCCTTGAACCAGGTTTCTGTTACTGCACAGATATCGATGTTTTCCATGCTAAGGAGAGTTCCGAGTGCGTGCATCTTGAGGTTTAGACTTCTGGCGTTGAGTAGCATTACTCTTAGTTTCTTATCCCTTGTGATACCTATGGAGGTGGGTATATCTTTTGAGCCTTGCCTAAAAAAGGCACTATGGGGGTAGCAAGAACCTTTGCCAATATCTGAAAGCCCAGGGGTGACAGGTGCAATCCGTCCCTAGCGAAGCATCGTGGCTTGTCGAGCATGTCATCCCAGGCTGACAGGCATGGGATCCCCTCTGAATGACACCAATACTTAAGCCAATTGTTGAAACTGATCATCTTGTCTTCATATTGTGGCATCATTCTTGGTGAGGGTAAGATGCTACTCAAGGTCAGGGTCATACCGGCCTGGGCTACATGCTCAGAGAGCTCCTCTATGTCTCTTTTTATGTAGTCCAGGGAGGTACGTCTCAGGTCATTCACACCAGCATGGATAATGACTGAGTCATATTTGTACTTGCCTTGGAGTGACCTGAGTGCTTGTGTTATGTGGCGGATCCTAGCGCCCGACAGGCAGCTCACTGTGACCTTCTCCTTGTTCAGCCTGGTGAGTGGGACGTCAGTGTGTCTGACGATAGAGTCACCTATTACAATTGAATCAGGTGTGTTGTTTAGCCTTAAGGGCTGTGACTGTTTGGCACACTGGCTTTGTGAGCTATGTGTTGCATGTGTTTTGTTTTGGGGTAGCAGTTGCTTGGGTGTCTGCTTTGGAGGTCTCTGCTGCTTAAGCAGATTTTTATTTAGAGCCTCCAAGTATGTTTTTGTGTGTTTATGTGTTTGGTTTGCTGTCGTGGTAGGTCTATGTGAGACTGGAATTGTAGTGAGTGTGGTTTCCTTCTCCTCCTGACTGGTTTCGCCAGTACTGAGTTGAGAGAGCTTAGCCTCCAGTATGGCTATATGGTTGCATCTCTTACATGTGTTGGAATTTGTTGGGAGGAGGAGAGGGTTGTCTGTGTACATGAGGCAGTTGTAACATTGCCTCAAGATTCCCAGATTCACCAGCTGGACCAGAGAGGAGATTGACAACTGACCTTTGGACATGCTAGAATAGTATTGGGAATTCCTTTATAATTGAAAAAAAGGCCAATGGGGAACAAGGTACTCAAGGGGAGTTTGTGAGGGTGTAGTGCTTTTAATTTTTTAGTGCTGACTTATATAATTGCTTTAGTGAGCAAGTGCCAGGTATCTTAAATGCAATGTGTTACAGGTAACTTAAATGCAAAAACGACAAACAGTAACTTTCTTTCAAGTGAAACAAGGAAATAAGTACAGTAAGCAATGCAGATATCACTAGGGATCCACAGAAGCACTGAAAAGCCGCGTTTTAGATGGAATTAGCGTTTTACGGAAATAACAAGCAAACAAACAACAAGTATACAAGTGCAAATGCGGGCTTTTAAATGAGAAAGTTGAGAGAGATGGAAAAACTGCCCAAACGGCCAATAACTACAATTTCTGGGCCAGAACCACCAATTTCAATTGTTTTACTGCTGTTTTAGCAACTTTCTGTATATATATATATATATATATATATATATATATATATATATATATATATATATATATATATATATAAAAATATATATATATATAGATATATATATGTATACCTTTCCTGTAACTAGTGTATTCCAGATTCAGATTTGCTGTATCCAGGACTGTGTGTAAGCTTCTGAGCCCCCCGCAAGCTTTCTGTGTTGGAGGGAAGCCTTTTAGCTTATCAGTGGGAGTGGTAAGCACTAGGTAACCTATCTACCACATAAGGAGTGGTTCTGGCCCAGAAATTGTAGTTACTGGCCGTTTGGGCAGTTTTTCCATTTCTCTCAACTTTCTCATTTAAAAGCCTGCATTTGCACTTGTTTCCCCCCTTTCCTGTAACTAGTTTAGTCCAGATACAGATTCTTAGTTTTAGCACTTGAATTTGCTTATTCGTGATCATCACTTGTTCAGAACTTGTAAGCACTAAATAACCTACTAATTACTACAGCACTCAACCTTCCTCATTACCTAGAGGAAACAGTTTTTGTACTTAACTTTCCTCACTTGCTTAGAGAAAAACAGCTCTTGTACTCACTTTCCTCACTTATCTAGAGGAAAATAGTTTTTTATTCAGGCATGTCCAAGGGTCAGCTCCCAGTGTTCTCTCCTGTCTATCTGATAAATCTGGGCATCTTGGGGCAATGTAGAAATTGCCTCATGTACACAGACAACCCTCTCCTCCTACCACCCAACACTACAACCTGTGAGAGATGCACTTACCTAGCCAAACTGGAGGTAAAGCTCTCTCCAATCAAGACTGAACTTGACAGTCAAGAGGAGAAGGTAAACACTTGCACCACACCACACTCATCACATAGTCTCACTAAATCTGCACCACAAAAATCCACACATAGAAACACAAAAACATTCACAGAGGCTCTCAATAATAATCTGCTCGAGCAACACAGACCTCCACAGCAGAAATGCAAGCAACCTCCACCCCCCCAACACAACCCAAATGACACATAGCCCACAGACTCAGTGTGCCACTCAACCACAGGCAATAAGGCAAAACAACGTACCCAACACACTAGTCATAGGTGACTCTATAGTCAGGCACACTGATGTCCCACTCACCAGGCTAAACAAGGAGGAGGTTACTGTCAGCTGCCTATTGGGTGCCAGGATCCGCCACATAACCCACGCACTCAGGTCACTCCACAACAAGTACAAATATGACTCTGTCATTGTCCATGTTGGTGTGAATGACCTGAGACATACCTCCCTGGACTACATGAAAAGAGACATGTAAGAGCTCTCTGATCTTGTAGCCCAGGCAGGTATGACCCTAGCCCTGAGTAGCATTCTGCCATCACCCAGAATGATGCCACAGTGCAAGGACAAAATGATTGACTTCAAACAATTGGCAAAGCTTCTGATGCCATTCTAAAGGGATCCAGTATCTGTCTGCCTGGGATGGCATGGTCGACAGACCATGATGCTTTGCCAGAGATGGTCTGCACCTGTCACCCCTGAGATTCTGGATACTGGCTAAGGTTCTTACCGACCTTATAGTGCCTTTTTTAGGCAAGGTTCAAATGACAAATTCACCACTGTAACAGGAACACGCAAGTAAAAACTAAGGGTGATGCTACTCAATGCTAGAAGTCTAAATCTCAAAATGCACTCACTTGAGGCACTCCTTACATTGGAGAACATTGATATCTGTACAGTGACTGAGACCTGGTTCAAGGCTCCAGAGAGCACCCCTGCACTACAAAGCTATTACTCATACCACACTTTTCGGCCATGTAACCTGGACCGGAACACCAAAGGTGGAGGTGTGTCCATATTCATTAAGGATATCCACACCACCAGGCTAGTTGCTCAGCATAATGCAGCCAAGGTTATCCAAGTGCAACTAACTCTGGACAAAACTGCAATCCAAATTGTAGCTTGCTACAGATCACCCACCATGCCCCAGGATTCCCACTCTTCTTTTCTTGATGTACTGGAAAATATTAGGGTTCAACCAAACACCCTAATAATGGGTGAATTCAACTACCCCACCATTAACTGGGAAAACTACTCATGTATCAACTCCTTCGCTCAACGCTTTCTAGAATTCATAAACTCCAATGCCCTGGATCAACTTATCCACACCCCCACCAGGGGGCAACAATTTCCTTGATCTAGTCATTACCAACATGAGTGACTGGTGTTTCACACCTGAAGTCAATGCCTCATTGGTCCGATCTGACCATAACCTAATTACCCTAGATATCCACAACCTGCCCCCACCCCCGATTAAGGAAACCATGTTAAAACATTTCTCTAAAGCCAACTTCATGCTTCTTAAGACAGAAGTGGTGAACTTCACGACACCCATGCAGATGGAAAATACAGTTATGACTACTGAATCCTCCACAATTGCACTTTATAAGCACTTACATGAGTGCATGGATTGTGCTATCCCAAACAGGACCAAGACGTTATCCTCCAAAAAAAGAAGCCAATCTGGTGGTCCCCTGCCATAAACAAACTGTACAACAGAAGGAAGAAACTGTTGCAAAAGAGAGTAAAATCCCATGTGTGGAGGAGCTCCCTGGTCAGCCTCAGTAAGAAGCTGCTATCCTTGATAAAATCCTCCAAAGCTAGTTATGAAAACAAAATCACCACTGATTCTAAAGACAACCACAATGCATTCTATAGCTATGTCAAGAATCTCAATGACAACACTCAGATCTGCTCTGAGTTACAGCACAATGGCACTAAATATACAGACCCAACTGATATTGCCAACATCCTGGCAGATAGGTTCAGTGCCATCTCTATACCGGAAGAATGCAAAGTTCCTGTAATCACAGCTGCACAGGTAAAAACACACTCTCCAAAGCCGAGAACACAGAATCCATGGGACCAGACAACATCCCAGGCTGCGTTCTACACAAACTACAAAACGAACTGGCACCCTACCTAAGTACCATGTTCAATCATAGCCTCACCTCAGGCTTTGTACCTGCTGAATGGTGCACAGCAATGGTTATCCCACTCCACAAGGGGGGAGCCACCACAGACACCGGGAACTATGGCCCCATTAGCTTGATGAGCCTGGTCTCAAGGCCATGGAACGTATCATCATGGAACTTATAAACAAAGACATTGGTAATCTCCAAACTCTGGACCCCACTCAGTTTGGGTTTGTAAAAGGCAGATCATGTCTCCTAAACCTGATAGACGTCTTAGAAGCAGTCACCAAAGCCATAGACAAGGGTAAGGTGGTTCACACAGCCTATCTAGATCGTGCCAAGGCTTTCAACACCATCACCCACTCTGGAATTATAGATAAACTCACTAAACTAGGTATAAATCCATATGTCACAAGATGGGTTGCCAACTGGCTCACTGACAGAACCCACACTGTGAAAGTAGCAGACTCCAAATCTGACTTCAGACCAGTGACAAGTGGAGTACCACCAGTTCAGTCTTGGGTCCTCTCCTGTTTTGTATCTGCTTCTCTGAAGTACAGGCTATCACAGAAGGTCTTTGGCTAATGAAGTTCTCAGATGACTGCAAACTAGGAGCCATAATCGAAACTCCTAACGATGTGGACATCCTACAAAAGGGCCTCACTGAGACAGATGCCTGGTGTCAAAGCCATGGCTTCAAGCTCAATGCCAAAAAGTGCACTGTCATCCCCTTTGGTAAAAACTCTGTACCCATGAACTACAACATAGGTGGTAGTATACCTAATACCGAAAGTGTGATAAGAGACCTTGGGACACAGGTGGACAGTAGTCTCTCCTTTGATAATCACATCGCCACAGTAGTCAGGAAATCCTTCTATGTGGCACACCTAATCACAAAAGGTTTCTCATCCAGAAAAAAAGAGGTCATTGTTCCCTTCTATTCATCACTCATTAGACGCATTATAGAGTACAATGCCCCTTTTGGTATGTACCTCACAAGACATCTACAACAACTGAAAAGGCCACAGAAATACCTCACAAAGAGGATTACCAGCCTCAAACAGATGCCCTACACAGACTGTCTCAAAAAACTCCAGCTTTACTCCATCACATATTGCCTACTCAGTGGTGATCTCTGCCTAACATACAAAGCTATGTCAAACCCAGAGCTGTTGGACATGTTCCACATAAAGAAATCCCAATCCCTCCGAGCTACACGCTCTAGGGACCTAAATCTTGTCACCACAATAAACAGAACATGCCAGAGGGATAGATTTCTGTCCCAGAGACTTCCCACACTATGGAATAAACTACCTCTCTATATCAAACAAAGCTCCTCATTAGCACTCTTCAAGAAAAATCTTGATTGGATGGGAAATAGGAAATTCACCCCAGGGATCAACTCTGTAGCTCTGCTCGACAGTTGCACAGGAAAATAATTTTCTTGGGTGTCAAAAGCCAGGGTACCTTTTTGGCTGGGCTTGTATAGGCCCCAGGGCCAATAGCCTAGTACCTACCTATGAACCTATGAACCACATGGATCATTGCTGAATCCTGTGTTTTTTGCCATTGATTTTGCAGACAACTAAGCCAATATGACAGAAATGTGGTTGACCAAGTTTGTTGATGGCTGCAGCCTGGGCACTGTTATCTGTTCATACACTGAATCTAAACAGTTCCCTAAAGGTCTTAAGTATGCACATAGCTGGTATACTGAAAATGGTCTCAAGTTAAATGCAAAAAAAAAAAAAAGATGCAACATACTAGCATTCAGCAAAAATCTTCTTCCCAGCAGATAGTGTTATAAATAAACCCCGAACAAGAACTAAAAACAAACACTACTGGTGGAATCTTCACCTAAGCAAGGTATATAATAAAAGAAGAAAACTCATGAGCAAAATTAGGAAGAGTAACTCCCTTAAAGACAAGCACTATCTTATACAATAAAGAGGGCTAATGAAGTCCAGCAAGGTCAACTACATGGTCAGGATAGCATTACAGGCTAATGACAATCACAAGACCTTTTTCAGCTATGTCCAGGACCTAAAAGGTAACACAGAACAGTATGCTGAACTAGTGGTGAACAGTACCACCCTTCACCAATCAGTGTGACACAGCAAATCTACTGGCTGATAAATTCAGCTCAAACTCCTCACCTCAACTGCACCAGGTAAAATCTCATTTAACATACTGCCCCCAACAATTAGCAGGGACCAAGTGCTGGTAGCGCTAAAGCCAAGAATACCTCCTCCATGGATCCCAAAAACATCTCCAGTTGCCTCCTGAACGGTACATAACACAAACTATCAGGAGTCAGGACCACTTGAGGCACTCTTCATCTACAGCTCTGAAATAGTCTACAGTTCAAGTAAATGGATGATTGCAATTGTCATTCCCTCCAGAAGGGCAAACCATCTAATGACCTAGGGAACTTCAGATCCATCAGTCTCAGAAGCATAATATGCAAAGCCATGCGACAAATTATCATGGAAATGATAAACAAGGACATTGGCATCCTACAGACACTGAACTCATTCCTATCTGGCTTTGTTAAGGGAAGGTCATGCCTATATAACGGAATAGGTTTCTTTGACATGGTCACCAAGGCAATGGATAAGAGTAAAACAATGCACACTGTGTATCTTGATCTAGCTAAGGCATTCAGTACAATACCCCACTCAGACATTATAGAGAAGCTCTGTGTGCTAGGCATAAATCCCTAAATAACTCTATGAATTGCTGACTGACTCGAAGACAGAACAGGAGCAGTGAGACCATGACCACCAAGAGAACAGTCACTAATGGAGTACCCCGGGGCTCTGTGATGGTTCCACTCCTGTTTGGCATCTACTTCTCAGAAACCAAGGCTAATGTTCAAGGCCTCTGGCTCAGCAAGTTTGCAGATTACTGTAACCTGGGAGCTATTATAGACACCAACATATTGCAAGATGGTTTAACACAGACAAATGTCTGGTGCCAAATCTATTTTCTAAAACTCAATGCCAAAAAATGCATTATAATGCCCGATCAATAAAACACCCATAAGAGTCGACCCAGTAGTAAGGACTCTAGAAACATATGCAGACAGCAACCTGGCCTTTGACCAACTTGTAGCCAAGATAGTAAGAGAATCATTCTATGTTGCCCAGTTTATAGATAAGAGTATGACATACTGGTCCAAGGAAGTTAATTTCATTACTCTACTTGGCTCTTATCAGACCTGTCACTGAATACAATGCCCACTTTGGCATGTATCTAACCAGAAACTTGTAACAGTTGGAATGTCCACAAAGGTTTCTCACCAGGAGAATTCAGGACATTACTACCCTGTCCTGCAATGATCACCTTAGAGCTCTGTCTCTGTATTCAGTCCCCTACAATCTGCTGAGAAGGGATCTTTGCCTGGCTTACAGGCTTCCTCAGACCCAGCTCTGATGTAGCTATTACACATGTGCAAAATAAACAGCACCAGAAACACTAGATCCAGGAATTTGAACTTTGCTTGTGACATAAACAGAATGTGCTGGAGAGACAGATATGTGTCCCAAAGGCTCCCCTCCCATTTAGAACAGAGTTCATCCCTCACCCTATTCAAATGAAATGTTGAAAATTAGACTGAAAATCATAAATTTACCCCTGAGCTGAGACCCCCCCCCCATGTACCTTATTGACTGAGGGCAACAGCAAGGATCATCCCTACTAACACACTCTTTAGATGCCCATTATACTCAGGACCCAAATGAATTAGGGTGAGTGGCTAGGCTTATAAGGACCCTTGTGCTCGTTATCCTAGTAACAACCTATGAATCTATAAGAACTTGGGTATGTATGTGGACAGCTCTGTCTGATTTGGTCATAGTGTTTCCAGTGTAGTCAGGAAATACTTCTGTCTACTTCAGTTAATTTCCAAGGGAATATCTTCACAATCAAAAGAAATCATCCTAACACTGCGCTCTTCCCTTATTAGATGCATCATTGAATGCAAGTCTCCTTTTGGCATGGACAAAAGCAAGCATATTGCCGAACTGGAAAGGGCCCAGACATTTTACCAAGAGAAAATGAAGTATCTTAAGTCCTTCAAACACCATGATAGATTAGCAAGACTCTCCTTACACTTAACTGCCTACTGGCAGCTCCAAAGAGACGTCTGTCTCATTTTCTGAGCCAATCCTCTTTAACCTCCTACTTCTTTACAAAACTAGTATCTCTACAAACACCCACATTAGTGGCATAAATCTGGACCAACAAATAAACAAGACCTATTGGAATAATGTGTTTCTAACTTATTCTATGGAATATCTTATCACTGCAAGTCAAGCAAAGTGCTACTTTTAGGGCTAGACTTGATTATTGGAGTGGTAGACACAGATTTATCTATTTAAAGGTGCATATGGTTTTATATATCCCATAATCACTTGCTGAGTATTTCTCCAATGTTCTCTTGCATAAGTTTACTTCTCACTATCAGTTATTGTGGTATAGTGTTTGTCAAACTGTCAAAGCCACATTGTTATATGTCACTTTCTTATTAGGCATTGCACAAAATGACATCTGTGTGGTAGAACTAATATAACTTATAGATGTTAAGCAGTTCTATTCACAAATGAACTAACAACCTCCTTACACTGAGCTTTTCTGCATATGGAGCATTATACATCAAAGCTTAGCATCCAAATTGTGCATCAAATCCATCATGCACAGAGCATCTTGCCAAGAGCTGTATTACTTCAAATGCACTGTCATCCCATCACTATAATGCATCACCATGCACCACAGTTCAATGTTCTGCAAGCCAGCATTTGTCACTGAGAATTGTTTATTTATCTTTCAGTTTGTATTTCTGTTTTGCCCATGTTATAACTGAAAGGAGATCATTGAGCCTCCTCATCTAATTGGTTGACATTTACCTACATCTGTAGTCTAAAAATCAAATATTTGTTTTTTTCAATTATTTACTACATGGCCATTGACTGTAACTAACACAAATGTTGTTTTTTTTACTTTCTTTTTCATACTTATACCTGAATATGCATTTTTGACTGCTTTGAGACTTTTATATGGGTAATCCCTGCCTGCCATGATATATATTTGTATTTTCTTCCTCAGTCTATATCTGCTTGCATGAAACATTTACATATAATCTGTGTGTGCTACATTATTCATGTCTCTTCTTCAACTGCATAATTTGCATTGTACAAGCTCTTTGCCTCCATGCCAGATAGCCATCAGGCCTCCCTCTCTGTTGGACTTGTACCCATTCTTTCCCTCCTAATGGGTATCTCTGGTGCAGATGTGACTGTTGAGTGAAGCAGTTGTCATCATCCCAACAGCCACGGTGGTGGTTTATATCCTTGCTGGCATTTATGTTGAATAACTATCCCTGCCCTGACAGCAGATATGAGCACCAGTATTACTGTAGGGCATTGTATATTCTCCTTGGACATATGTTTTCTTCCCTCCACATATTAACAAGGGCTGCCATCACTGGCTTGGGACATTAATCCATGTCCCAAGTTTTGGCCATTTCAGGTGCATACAGATCGCCACTTGCAAGGTAGTGGTCAGATAACTAGTAACTAGATTCCACCTGTCCATCATCCCATCATGGGTGATCCAGCCTAGACCACTAACTGCATCCCACCCCTTCTTGACTCTTTTAGCACCCAAACGATTGTTCAAACTTAGGTCAGTTTGATCATAGTCATGGTATTATCCCACAATTCCACATAGCTGGGCTTAACTGTGCACGTTGTTTGCGGCAATAGCTCCATCCTGTGCTGTGACTGAAAGTGGTCATTTGCAGTCAGTCTACAACCCTAGTAAATATACAAACAATAAAAACACAATTGAAGCCACACTGGAGTGATTGTTATTAGGATTAAATCCTCTGTATGCTGGATCAGGCTGTTGTTAGTACTGCTAGTATGTGTCATTCTGTAAGAGAAAACAACATCAACACTTTATTTGGTAAAGGAACAAGTGTCATGTCATCTACTTCAGGCTGATTCTTTAGTTAAGTAGCTCTGAAACAATTCAAAAGAACATTTATCAATGTCTTCAGACTCCAGCTGGTTTACAACTAGTGAATTGACAATCAGAATGAAGGAATAAGAAAGTTTCCAAACAACCTTCTTTGGTCAAGATTAGTGATGGCATGATTAGTTTTGTAACCACAGTCTAAGTGCAATGCTTTCCCTGAATCAATGTTGAGTTTTTTGATGGAATGATCTTGTTTGTTAAATAATGGGATATCTGAAATGGACAAACATCTTTGACAATAATATGATGTTATAATTATTCTGTAATTTTCAGTCTTGGAATTATTTTCTTAATTAACAATAGGAGATCATGGATTCCTACCACCAACTAAAACTTTACTGTGAAACCTAGTACCTCAAATTACAAAGAACTTGAGATGCTAGATTTCATAAAGGATTATTAGGTGACGATTATTAGGTGGAAGGATTTCCTCTTCCTCTTTTGAATTCAGAGTTATCTCCAATTTATAAGAAAGGGAAGAATTTGTTTCTGTTCTAAATGCCCGAGAAAGAACTTTCTTGCATGGTTCTTTATATTATTAGTGTGAATGAATGGCCTATTTATGGAGTTATAAGTATTTTTTGCCACAAATTCACCTTTGGTTCCTTATACTGTGAATCACATGGTTCATCTTCAGACTAGGATTCCCAGACTTGAACTAAAATCTGCCTTAAATCTATAGTAAAACAAAATCACCGGAACCACAAAATCTAAACTGGTAAAAACTTTAACACACAAGTAAAACTTTCACTTGTAAGCTTCATCACGCACTTAAAACAGTACATCAGTATGAATATACATAGTTGAAATTCAAATCACATGGTACAATTATTTAATTATCTATATTCAGCACACTCTTGCTTGCAATTCTCTAAGCAGTAGTTTTAAAGTTACAGTACCATTTAGTTCTGGCAGAACATGCTCTCTCAGCTGTAATATCCACTTAAATTCCTCCTGTTCTGTTTGATTTCTTATATTAGCACCTCGTAAAGATTCATTCACCAAGTGTAAAATCATAAATCTAAAGCTATGAGCGTCACCACTATCAACAATATGATTATAGAGTACATTGGTAGAATTTTTTTCTATTTATATCAGAAAGGTGATTCCCTATTCTTTTTTTAAGTTTGCGATTAGTCATTCCCACATAGCATGCCTGACATTCCTTGCATTTAGCCATATAAACTGCAATTACAATTAAAATGAACATTAAGTTTATAGTCTCTCCCACTAACCGGGTGCTTAAAAGATTTTTAGGTATAAATATAAGCAAAGTAAACACATTTAAAAGTACCTTTCTTACTACTATAAAATGGTGTGATTCTATATGGTTGTTCTTTATAGCATCATTTTTTTTTAATTTATGTTCCTTTATATCTAAAACAAGTTATGTCATGTACTACTACATCTTTTATACCTGGTATGTTAGAGTCAAACCAGGAACTGAACTGTATAGCTGAACTAGTACTTAATCTTTCTAAACATAAGCTTACCCATTCTTTATAGCTGGAACTAACCTTTGTAAACAAATGATGCACAAAACAAGGCAAAAATTAAATGCAAAAAAGTTTAGTATTATCTCTCCGTCTATGTGCAGTACAACCAACATACCACTCCAGAATGGTAATGTAATCAGATTTCTTGGAGTCTGGGCTGATAATTCACTCACATTCAAAAACGATATAGTAGTAGTAGTCAGAAAAATCCTTCTGTTCAACAGAGGTAATATCAAAAGGCATTTCATCAAGGTCTAAAAAAGTTATCATCCTTTTCTTATGCAGCCCCAGTTAGAACAATTGAGTAAATCTTATGTCAGGATGCACCCTTCTAGACATACTGAGCAAATGGAAAAGCCCAGAGGTTCCTAACTAAGACTGTTGGTCTAAAGTCCCCGAGCATCCAGGAAAGGCTTGAAGCACTTTCACTTTACTGGTTATGAACAATTAAGAACCATATCCTCCTTGGGCATGCCTTTGTTGAAGGTTGGGCATCGAGCTTGCACCTCGGCACCATAAAAATCTACTGCCAATAATTAGTAGACTGGAGTTCCACTGTGGTGACCCCTAACCGGGAAATGCTGAAAGAAGAACAACAACATCCTCCTTGATCTCCTGTACCTTCACAAGTGTAATAGCTCTACTAATACCAGATCTAGAAACTTAAATCTCTACTAGCACATAAATACAAAGTGCTGCAGAGACACATATATTACCCTGGACACACACACACGCACACACACACACACACACACACACACACACACACACACACACACACACACACACACACACACACACACACACACACACACACACACACACACACACACACACACACACACACACACACACACATACACACACACACACACACACACACACACACACACACACACACACACACACCTGGAATAAACTTCTCTTGACAGTTAAAATGATGTCTTGGCACCCTTCAAATTAAACCTGGATGACTGGATGGGATCCCATTCATTTACTGTGAGACAGGATTTATCACGACAGTAGGAAATGGCAAGCTTTAAATGGTCTTGTGATTGAACTGCCTTGAATTGTCTATGATCCTATGAAAGGACAGATTAAAATACATTGTCGTGGAGCAAAGTAGAAAATTATATTCATAGAAGGACTTAGTGTATAATTAACAGTGGCATTTTAATATTGATAAATCAAACATAATTGTCAAGAAAAAAATAATAATAGCTAGACAAGGTACAGGCACCAAGATGCCTGTAGACTTGGGAACTTTGCAGGTATCAAATAGATGAGTAAGGATTTTCTACAGGTGAAGTTATTAAAAAATAAGAAAGGACAGATTCAAAAGGTTAGAGTCCACTTTACAGATGAGTCACTTTCCAGGGCATATAAATATGCCATTATGGAAAGCCTTCCTGAAGTAAATATCCAGCTAACCTTTTCAGAATGTTTATATTCTGACAAGAGCTTAGGA
Organism: Protopterus annectens; assembly: GCF_019279795.1. Classification (NCBI taxonomy): domain Eukaryota; kingdom Metazoa; phylum Chordata; order Ceratodontiformes; family Protopteridae; genus Protopterus; species Protopterus annectens. Next base: position 303,930,758 of record NC_056750.1, read on the forward strand.
TCCCATAAAGAATTACATAATATTTTATAGACCAATGGAGACGAGCAGCATAATTTGGTTCATGCATAACTCATTATCCTTTACTTCCTGAGGTTTCTTTAAGTCTAAGCTCTATCCAATGGCTGTTTCACACTAATGTTTCTGACCCATCAGAAACCACTATTTGCATATATTTGACTTCCAGAGCTATCGCAAGTCTTCTCTTGCCTTGTGATTGCAGAAGGATGCTTAGCCACCAGATCTCATGTATAGAAAGTTTCACTCATGAGACAATGCTGTTAGATGACTTCCAAGTTATTTCCTTTAAATGCCTCAGTAGGACAGTGGATGTGTAACATATGCCAGCACAGCTAGCTGGAATTTTGTAAGGGGATTATATGTCATTTGTATATCAAATTGACTTGTACAGATGTTTCTGTTGAAAAATGTATTTGTAAAGCTGCTTGTGTTAAAGATGCATCAACAGGTGTGCCCTGCTCGGCAGAAAATAAATATACATGTATTATTGTAACTGTTTAACTGTATATGTTTTAACAGAGGATACTGGAAGAGAAGTAGTTAATTTCAATCCATCTAACTCTGAAATTGTTTGAAATTAAATTAGTTGGCTCAGGCCATAAAGATTGTATCTTACAGTTCTCAATACAGCTAGTGTCAAAAAGTCTGTACTAGGAAGCTTTCTGCAGTATCATTGGGGTGAAGTAATTGCTGCTCTGGAAGGGTGGAGGTTTGAAATTGTTTTATGACTTCCAAGAGCTGCAGCTAGCAAGGGTGTGTGTGTGTGTGTGTGTGTGTGTGTGTGGTTGACACATTAGTGCTAAATCCTGAAAGTGTCTAGCCAAGGGGGTAGCATGGGAACCAGAAGGTCAGAAAAGCAAATATATGTTATGCCATTCTGTATTCTGTCACTAAAAATATTTTAATAGAAGTTAAGACTGAAGTCTCATTGCAGTCTGTTTTGGAACCTGACAGAGAAGAACCCCTCACCTACTTCATCTTGCCTTGCCCTAATAAGTGAACTAGGGAATAGTAATTCTTCAGATCATTCAGGGAAATATAGTGAGAGTACTGTTTTCTGTATCTGTGCAAATCTATTTGTCTGTGTTATTTTAATATTTTCTGTCACTGAAACGCTTGGGTTTACTGTAAATAAATATTTAGTATTTTCATGTTCTTTTCTTACTTATTATTAAATATATTTAAAATTTTCATTGTAGCTGGCTGATCTTTTAGAGAATATTTTAATCTCGGAGAGTACTTATATACATTTGGTGGCAGCTCTGGCTGCTCCAGAAAGCCTTGCTCTTGGTCAAACTACCATTTGTATTAATATTAATTTCAACTCAGTATAATTGGGTACCCTTGCAAGAGCTTTAGAGTAGCTAGCTTTGGAGTGTCTGTTGGTGGTGTAACTACCTTATAGTCTGGGCATTAGGGGGTATAGCTAGTAAATCTGTGCCACCCATTTCCAGGTGTGTGTGTGACAATCAAACCTCAAAGAATGTGTGTGTTAGCTGCTTAGAGCAGGGACGTGAAGCACTGGTTTCACTGAGAAGGTGCTGGAGAACTTGTCTTGGACACAGCTGATGTCTCAATTCTACAGCTGTGCCAGTGGGGAGTATTACTGGAGACCTGGAGACAGACAGACAAAGAAATCCAGACCCTGGACTGAGTGTGATCCCTGTGTGCTCTTAAGGAAAATTGTGCATGATGCAGAGAGCTGCATCTGGAAATAATGGGTGTATCCATTTTTGTTCCAAATGAACATCCCTCTCCAGTGCCAGTGGTAATGATTCAGGCTCCTTGATTACTGACCCAGAGTGGGGATGTTACATCTAGTAAGCCAACAAAGCCACCCTTTTTGAATAAAAAATTTCTCTTTCGCATACTATAAAATACATATACCTTGCAACCTACACAGACATCGGTGTGCCCAAATAAGGCATTGCTTAATTTATTTTGTACCATCATAGCTGTACTCCTAAATCCTTATAAAAATGTCTGCTTCTTTTTCAGAAAAAAAGAAGATGCCTTCTCAGCTAAATAAATCAAATTTGTAGTCATGCAAGTCAAAATAAGTAAAATGCCCATTAGACTTAATGGCCTTGTTTAAAACTATATGACAGAAATCGGCACTGACTGCACAGACTCCATACAAAGTACTCATAGAATTAAAAAAAAATACATACATACATATATATATATATATATATATATATATATATATATGGTTCATATAAGAAGCTAGAGTTTTCAGAAACTCGTAATTGATATGGTTGAAAACATACAACCAATTTTCCAAAAACTCAAAGCTTTTGAAAGGAGATTGCAGTACAGCAGGGATCAGGGAATTTACTAATTTCCCCACTGCAGTGCGATCTTGGAGTTGGTACATGCAGGGGGTGTAGGGGTGCACCCCTTGAAAAATGTAAGAAAAAAGGTACATTTTTGTTGTTTTCTGAAGTCTGGGTCTTCAGAAAATCAATCATATGGTCTCAACTATATCAATTTTGAGTTATGGAAAACGTGAACTTCTGATAGGGATTCATATACATATATATGTATGTATATGTATGTGTGTAGATATATATATATATATATAGAGAGAGAGAGAGAGAGAGAGAGAAAGACAGAGGGTGAGTGAGAATGAGAACTTTGTAAGATAAGATTTCTTATTAAAAATCTGCTTCAGTTTTGCCAGATCCATTTGGCATACAGGGATAAAACCCTGACCAGGTGATCCAAGTTTAATGAACAACTCGGGCACCTGCAATAGTTAGTGTTTGACAGAGAACAGTGATGAGCCTTTGCCTGCTTGCCTTTCACTTAAGTGAGGGACAGGGTTGATATGTTGGTGAGGTTGCCATGCTCTAGCTCCATGTACACTAACTGAGAAGGTCTGGATTACACTGACAGTATTGGGTAGGCATGCAACTAAGACCACACCTCATCACTCACCCAGCTGACAAATGTGATGCCAGCATATAAGACAGGTAGGTGTATATTCAACTTTAATTATCAGCCTGTTCTGGTTATTTTATGTGGCTCTTTTTATCACTGAGTTAATTGTAACACAAATGGTAAGGCTTTACCACCCTTGCAGTGAGACAACTGCATTGAATATTGCTCCTAAATAAGAAATAAAAACCAGTCATTCTTCTGTGATGATTTCTTTGCTCAAGAATCAGCCTGATTTTCAGGATACCCCTTAAACTCCAGATTTCAAATTCAGGAAGGATGTGTGACAGTCATTATCTTGAATACTTAATATGGTCATCTTAGTAAAACTGGTCCTTAAAATATTATTCTTTACATAACAGGGGTGCATACTGTAATAATTCAAATACATATATTCTGTCTTAGGTGTGCTGAAACATTTAATCCACAAATCAAGTATTAACATCTTTAAAAACTTCTATGCTTAACTAGTAAACTGAAACTGACTTTATTTATAAGGCTAGTTATAAAAGAAGTACTGATGTTCAAAAATTAATGAACATTTCAAGTTCAACATAATCACATGTCACGATAAAAAAATAAATAAATTATTTAAAAATTTCACAGCTTTCAAAAACTGACAGGTATCCAATACTTCCTCCTTTCTAGCCCTTATTCTAACCAACACAGACTTTTGGGATGAAGCTCAAGCACAGACTTCAATATAAATGTATTAAAATTATCCAAGATGAGAGGTAGCTGCCTAACTACATGTTCTTATAAAATCATAAAGTCATCATTTAAATGGTGTATGCTGACCCTCTCCTCAGGCTACATACAGCTACTTATCACAGTCCTTCTCCTCTTTACAAGTCTTGCTATAACTATAGTAATAAACTGAAAGTGGATACACCTGCCTAGCCCCCCTGCATTAGGCCATGTCCTGTGCCCTCTCCCCCCTTCATTAATACTCTAATCTGAAGCCATACATGCAATGCTATCATTCCCAAAATTCACACCCTCTCCTGCAACCTGCTCTAAAATATTTTATAAAAGTTCCTGTCCATCCTGTGATAACAAATGATGTTTTGTAAATGCATTAAAACCACCACTGCTGTACATTCTATTTCAGTCCCATTTGCTTTACAAAATTCAATAATCATCTCCAATGATCTCCAAATAACTTCCGTTTAACAAAGTCCACATGCTCAACCCCAAGCAACCCGAGCAATCAGGTCTTTAACCATATTTTTAAACACCTTTATTGAATTATCATTTGTGACATAGGAAAATTTGCATTTATACAAAAGTAATCAAAATGTATTAACAAATTAACAATAACGAGCATTATACTTCACATACATTGCTATATATCATATAACCTAAGCATCATTAAATAAAGCATTCAGTTCTTGCCCTTTTTTAAACAAGAAACATCTTTATTAAACCATCACTTATGACATGATCATACATTTATATAAATGATAACAAACCATATCAACACAATCCTAGTTGCAAGCATTTTACATCACAAACCATAATGGCACACTCCCATTTGCAAACATTATACATAATTTATAATTTACCCAATCATTTTCAATCAAACTTTACGTAACTCATTTAAGTCCTGCCTTCTTTTAAACTTCATTTCTCCCTTGTATGTACTGTTTTCTAAATATCCAAGCAAATATTTTGGTATGTACATTACATAAAAATATCATCTTATAATTCCCCAGATCATTCTTCTTTTCCCTTATATAAAACCATAACCATTGTCTCATATATAGCCTCTATTACTTCCCACTAGATGCCTACTTTTCATAAATTTATACTGAGCATTCATCTGGTCCTCCAGCCTATCCATTCTTTAAATTCCTAATTGCTTGTATTACTTGCCTATTCCTATTATACCATTCAGGTCTTGTATCACATTTTTTCTCAACACCCCCTTTAAACTATTTAGCTCATATCACTGTTCCTGGTATAGTTCTTCAAATGACCTACTAAATTCTTCCTTGCGTTATCCATTCATGAGTACCCTCTCCCCACCACCCTTTTAATCTCTGACATGCTGGTTTTCTTTTGCTGATCTGTTGCTTCCAGCAAAGAAACTTGTTATTGACTTCTCCCTGCCTCTGCTACCTAGCAATATTCCTTGTTAATTCCATCCTTAACTTTTAATTCTTCCATTATCTCAGTTGAATCCTCATTTGCTCTACATTCTCCTCAAACTTCTTCACCAATAATTAGACTCTCCTTCTGTAACTTGTGCTACTATCTTTCTTTAAGTCCCCTCAATTTCTGCTCCTTCTTTTTTCTCATTTCATCCTTCTATTCTATCTTTCTATCTATTCTTCCTCTCCACACTGTTTTATTCCCTCCCATTCCTCTCCTATAGTCACCTTCTGTACCTGTGTCAACATCTCCTGCAACCATCCTAGCTGCCTAACATCCCACAATACTTTGTGTTTTATCTCTATATCCTGCCCCCCAGTCTCTACTTCCTAATCTAATAATACTATCACCTTATAGTTCCACTCCCACCTTCCCACCACCCACCTCCTCAGTCCTTCCTAAACTTTTTCTCCCAGTTATACACTCCTCTCACTAAAATCTACATTCCTCTATCGCCCCTTATATGCACCCATTTCTGACCCCTTAATGCCCCTCCTTTCTATGTTGAACATCTTTCTTTTTTCCCACTTTACCTGCTGCAACAATGCATCATCTCTTTCGAGTGAATCTACTAATTATACTTTCTCTTAATTATAGTGACATCACATTCCATTCAGCTAACCTAAAAATTCCCATCAACTTTTCAACTGCTCTACCTCAGTGATGCTAGCTCCCAAGAGCCCTTTGGAGGAGATCCATGTTCCACCTACTCCTCTCTGCCATTTAATATCACTATCCTAGGACCTATCATCTAGCCCTATATTCTTAGCTGTCCAACTCTGATGCCTCTTGCGCTTTTCCCTTTTTCTGAAAAAAAGCATGAATTAATACCTCATTACTATACATGTTGTTTATTTTTATTCACTGCCACAGCTATTTGCCTGCAACATTTAAAAACACAAAATAAGTTATATATCTTCCTTACTGTTGTAATCTTTCTGTACCTCCCCTCTATAGTAACTCTTTCTACTTTTTTTTATTATAGTCTTTGAATTAACAGAAAGCAAGCGCCAACATGTCCCTTAAAGATTAAAGCAACATTAACTCTTATTTAAATGTTAAGCCTGTCACCCATTCATGCCGCAAAGGAACATTTAATCAGCTTATGTATCAATACTTAGTAAAGCATACATAAAACAAAAATTAGGCTACCAAATAAAATGTTGTCATGTTTAACACCAAGTACTAATGCACTGAAAAAAAGATCAAAAATGCATAACAAATATGGAACATTGGTTTTCTCTTTTAAACCTGATGTTTTGGAGGGGGCAAGCCCCACTGCACCCCTAATGTGAAGGAGAAGCCCCCCCACCCCACCCCCAAACTTATATAGCTCAACCCCAAGATCACCGTACCTCAGAAGAAAGAAAATATTCCTAGAAATGGTTATCTTGGACTGTGCAAATCCATTTTTGGCCATTCAGTCTCCATATTTCATGACTGGCTAAGTGGGTCTGGACATCTCAAATGGTCGCCTGAAAATTGTTTATATTTCAAACCAGTTCACTTCACTGTTTTTTTGCTACTGCAAAGCATTCTTTTTAGTGTTCAGTGTCCAATACTTTGTCCTTTTCAACAGTCACAGTCATTGTCCAGTATGCATGTGCAAATATATGTTTAGATTCAGTTCTGCCTTAACAACAACCCCCTACCTTCCTCTATCAGAAGGAAAAACACAGCCTCATTTTATAATCACCTGCAATTACACTAAGCTCTTCCTATTCTTTTATTTGCTCCTGGTTGATAAAAAAAATATTTCAGTTCATTTAAAACAAAATATAAGATATAGTCCATTCAAAAGAACTTTCCATATTTAAATATCTCATGTTCCAATCACTTCGATCATTATTGATTTAACTAGCAAATGTCTGTTCTTCTATCTACAACTGGCTGTACTCCTTCCTCTTCACTACCCATACCACTTGACACCTCCTCTGCTACTCCTTAATATCAGTTTTCTACTTTGCTCTGCTATAAACCACGTTATTCTTCACATACAAGAAATGACTCCAGTGGAAGTATTTCAAAATTCACTTTCCACCCCAACTTCCATTTTTACATACTTGTTTAGTTGCTGGTGTCTGGCTGACCACTGGTTTGCCCTCCTCTCAACAATGACTTCACCCAGTTATCCAAGGGTCACCTACATTTGTACTCCTTTACCATCTGATCTTTAAGCCACTTTCATATCCTGACACAGTTCTGTTTATCCCTCCATCCTCTTCCTCGTGTAGAAACTCTTATAGCATCTTAAAGATCAAAAATAAGGAGAAGAACAAATATGGAACATTGCTGTTCTTCTTCAGACTTTATATTTTGGAGGGAGCCAGCCCCACTGCACCCCTGATGTGGGAATCTGTCTATGCTCATGGCCCTGAAGCTACATCCTTCCCTTTCTCCCTTAATTCTGTGAACTGCTCTTCCCTTTAATCTAGCTCAACTACTCTCCACTGTCCCTTGGAGCTGCTGACCATGTCCACAATTAACTTGAGGTTGCGTTATAACACCCTTTCGCAATTCATGGGATCTAGAAATTCTTTCAGTTATACCCGCCTTTGGTTACTGTCTATTCCATTCAGTCTTATCACCAAACTGTTTCTTCCTCTTCTCCATTTTTATCACAGTTCTACTTGTCTTCCAACAGTAGCAGGCATCCCCAATCACAGCCAGAATTTATCCACTAATTATGTCTGCATATACATAACCTCCACTATGGCCACTGCCCAGTACTCTTGATCACTTTACATTACTGAAGTCTTGCCAAGTGCAGCATCCTGATTGCTGCCACTGCCTTTTTCTAATTTCCACAATGCCAGAGCTGATTGTTTACTCTGTGCATATCCTAGGCTAGCAAAATCCTCTCAAATGCTGACTTGCATCCCTGCCATCTGGAATCCTTCTCTGAAAGTTCCTTGAGGAGTCAGCAATTCTTTGCAGTTGGAACTGTGCCACTTCACTAACACATGCCATGGTAGGGGGGCTTTCCAGATATATGTGCATTATCTATCTAATGTACAGTTTCTCTGCCAGGATCTCTTTAAACCTATTCACCATAAAAGCAAATGGGACCTAGGCCTCCTCCCATTCTTACAGCCAGATCGGTCATGCCTCCTACCTCCTCCTGCTAGAAAAATCCTCACATTTTGTAAGCAATGCATCTGTAGTTTGCTTCAGCTCCTTCCATCTGATGCACAATCTGCCCCAGTACCTTGTTTTATCAACCAACCACTGCTGCTGAGTCTTGAGACACTATGATCTCCTCCTGAACTTCTACCAGCTCTGCTTAAAAAGCCCTCTCATCTCCACAATTAAACTCTGGAGGTGTTTCACATTCTGTCTATTTTCATTCCCATTCACCAGCTACAATAATTAAATTCTCTTCTCAACATTCGCTGTCACAACACCCTTGTATAACCTCTGCATATATCACACTGACACTTTTGCACTACCATAACTCTTCTTTTGCAGCAACCAGTGATAAATCTCCATTACCAGGCTGCCATCTTGCTTTACAGCCCAGGAGCATGCTTGGACTGATGGGTTTGCTGTTAGTTGTTTTACTGTTTAATCTTCCTAGTGGAACACAGAACAAAATCCAGTTTTACCAGTTTGAAAGAATTAATACTACCTTAAATACAGTAACAATGGACACACTAACCATGAAATAACAAAATCTGTTGTTTGATATATATATATATATATATATATATATATATATATATATATATATATATTTGATATACCATCATTTGGGTATCATTCCAATATGGGAGTAAATATTTCAACTGATAACTAACATTCTCTTCTAGGTTAACAGTTAAGACATTTTTAAATAATGTAACATTTGAAAAGTTCTGCCAACATACCCAGTTAAGACTAAACTCATGGTGCAGAGGGTAAAGTTATTACTTCGTCCCAGATACTCTGCAATCGAGTAGTGGCTAGGGCAATGGCGGGACCAGATGGGGAGAGAATGGGAGTTAGTGGCCGATGCCAGCTTGCCCATATTTGGAGGGGGAGCAGGTTAGACAGTATACTGCTTGGTTTTCAGTTGGCACTTGAAAGGCAGCATTTGCAGAGCCCAGAAGACTTCCATGGAGTGGTGTGGGGTTAAGGCACCCTCTCCAGCAGCAATATGACACTGCACCAGAGTCCTTGATCTCCTCCTCCTTAGTCCCAAACAAGTCTTTGGTTTTAAGATGGGTTCAAGTAGACCCATTTAATGCAGAGAAGAGTTGGTGGCAGATGACAGCCAACTATAGGAAGGGAGAGCAAAGAAAAACATCCATTTAAGATTTAGCTATGTTGCATCAAATAAATAAATAAATATATGCAAGACAAAAGCCTTCTTAAATTATACTCCAGAACTGATGTGTGCCGTAAAATTCAAGAAGGCTATTTCCATAAAACATACTGACTTTATTAAAAGATGAATATAGTCTGAGGGAAAGTAAAGTTAGCAATGATGCACTGAACATTGGCGGTAGTATAATTTAAAAATATTCAACTTCCTCCCAACTACTTAAGATCATGAAAGTCTGCAATTATTTATATTACATGTATTTGTTCTATAGGAGTAAAATCAATCTGATCTAAAAGTAAATTTCTACCAATTTAAAGTAATTACATTTTTTGTTCATGTGATATCCTACTAACTCTTTTACATTTTCTGTCTGCTGAGAAGCATACCTTACTGAAGGCTAAGCATAAGACAAAAACATGCTTGTATGCTCTAAGTACAAACATATGCTTTAATAAATGGATTTCTGGGCTTCAGTCCTAATGTACAATTCCCTCGTTAAATAAAAAAGTAAACAGATGAGAGCAATTGCAGATAGGTTTGTAGAGCAGGAGTAACCTTGCTTGACTGCATTCCTTATTTCACAATAGTTAGTCATTCATACACTGCACTGTTACACTGCTAACACTTTCCTGTAAATGTCTTAAAGTAATTATATGAAGGTAGCAGTGCATTTTAAATACTAAACTAAAGGCATGCATCCTGTTTATTTACATCAAAATCATGTTGGTGATCCACTAAATAAAAGTAGTTCACCATCAGGGAATAAGTTCAACTTAAGTTGACCAAAGTAGAACAAATCTGTTGTTTATATTTTGGTAACTCCTGCCGTAAATGTATATGGTATAAAGTTTTGGGGTTTAGCAATGCCTCTGGTAGTAAAAAACAAGAAATGATACAAACATAGATGCTATTATATTTAAAGTTGTTTTGACAAATATTTGACATATGTTTGACACCAGGGCAATGACAGTATTTATCCATCTAGTCTGCCTTTTGATTCGGCTAATGCTGTACTGCTGTCCACAGTTCCATTTCACTGTCTTTATTTGTATAATGCTTTTTGAAGATATCATTGATCCTACAGTCAGTCATATACTTTTCAGCTTCTTTGCTCAAGAAGTCTGGACAAACCCAAAATAATGGGGGAGAAATTCTCTAAAACATGGGTAATGTTTAAATATTACTCTAGTTCACATAAAAGGTTAATAGAATGACGAGTTTGGATCAACATACACTGTATGAACAATAAGAAGCATGGAACTTGAATGGCTGAAGTTACTGACTGACTCCATTCCTAGCAATTCATCAGAATATCGACAACTTTGTGGGGGCAATTGCAGAAATGTGAGGCAAAGTCAGGGATAATATTTTATATACCTAATCTACTCCAAGGTAAAAAGATTCTGGACCTTATACTGTTAATTGTATTCTTAATTTCTATTTGGTTTTGCTTGCAATGTACACATATGTATTGTTTTTTTTTGTAGCCCTCAGGCTGAGTCAGAAAAGGATCCAGTAAGATCAGTGTTGTATGTTGTTGTTCCTTCAGCTTTTCCCGGTTAGGGGTCGCCACAGCAGAACTCCGGTCCGCTAATGATTGGCAGTAGATTTTCACAGTGCCGAGGTGCCAGCTCGACGCCCAACCTTCAACGAAGGCACGCCCATTCACACATGTCTAATGAATAATACTCGATTGTGGGGAGGACATGCAGACTGCACACAGAAGGTGCTCCAGCCAAGAATCGAACGGGAGACCATCTTGCTGTGAGGTGACAATGCTACCTCTGCACCACCGCGGCTGCAGATCAGTGCTGTATCCTCGTTAAAAATATATAAGTTCTTTCTTCTCCAAGCATCTCACTATTCTCATAGCTTTTTTTTTGCATGTACTTTCCTCTTCTTTCTCCTTAAGGTGTAGCAGAATTCTGCACAATACTCTAGATATGTTCAGGCTAGTTATTCCATTAAGATAATTACAGCTCTCTACTTCTAGATTTTTTATTAATAAATTCCAACATTTAATTTGCCTTTTTCCAGTTCTCACAGTCTGTGCCTACTAACTTAAATTATTTTGCACTTAAGACTTACAGATATTATTTTTATTTATTTATTTAATTTTTGTGCCTGGTGGTGGTAAGTTTGCCATCTCCTTTTCTTGTAACCAATTTAGTTTTGTGGTCCCTAGATGTGTGGTTTTGTATTTTGCTGCACTGAGCTCATCTATCATGTCTCAACCTACTTTGTTAATTTGGTTAAACACTTTACAATCTCACTTTCAGTGTTATCTGCAAATAAGTTGACTGCATTTTTGTATACCTGTGAAAAATGTTGGCTATTATTGTTCCAAAAAGTGACAGAGCCAGGAACAACCCCTGCATAATTCCACTTGCCACCTGTTTCTAGGTTGATAATGCTCTTCTGACAATGAGGTTTTGTATCCTTCCAACACTACTAGCATTTAATCCACTTAACTATTTCTCTCCTACCCCAAGTCTACTAGTTTAGTAATTAGCCATCTGTGTCGCAATGATCGACAACAGCTTTGCTAAAGTCATGCTACATCATATCTATTAAATGTACCTTATTCGGCATCCACTGCCATAAAATAACTGTATTAGGCAGGATTGGCAAGAGTCATGTTGATGTTATTTTTATAAAGGTGATGGTCTCCATGACATTTGTTAGGCTTTCATCAGTATTTTTCTCCAAAACTATATTTGATGTAGCATAATTCCCTGGTCTGTGTTTGTTTTTATCTATAAAATTATTATCACTACTTTTCAATCTATGAATGCATTTCAAGACATCAAGGATACTGACATCTTGTCCAGGAAAAACACAACGAACATTGGCATGAAAGCATTATTAGCATTCACAAACAATGATACAAGCATTTTTTGCAAATTCGAAAAACATGCTCTCTACCTTCCAAACTCACCTGAAATACATTAAGTTAATGTTAGAAGAAAGAGGAAATGCCCCAGGAAGGAAACAAATGTCCTTTCTCATCATCTGCAGTATTATGCTGCTGAAAATGCTACAGCAAAATTACATCTGCAGTTCAAAATATAACATCTGACATGAAAACTTCTTACACTTCCTCTCAGTATCTTAAAACTGGACAAGAAACATGGGCAAGTCACAACTCCAAAACAGTCTTAAAACAGTGACACTGAACTGTTAGTGGGCTGCAGAAATTCAAGTCTGATATTTATAGGCTGAACAACCTTGAATATAGAGTATACTCCCTGCCACTTCTGATCGATATACTATGGAATTCTGTGAAAAGGAGTGCCCTGCAGTCCTAGGAAGGTCTTCTCAATTCTGGGGGCGTCATACCAGTATTCTCTTCCATGTCTCTATTAACCCGATCTATTATAGCTGTTCCTTATCTCCTGTTCTCACATTTTATCACCTTTTTCTGTTTCACTTTGTGCATGCTGAAGGAATAGAGTTTACCTATGGGATTTTTGACAGTCATTTTTCCGCTTCACTGTTTATCGAAAAGTAAATTCTGAAAATGCTGAAACACAGAACCTAAAAAAAATGCAAACTTTTTTTTTTTTGCAGGGTGGCAAGTTCCCACTATCACCCAAATTTATATATACCAACTCCAAAGTGATACCACAGTGAAGAAAATGGAAAAGCCCTGAAAAGTGAACCACCAGTTCTCACAATACATTGCAGTGAAATTCACAGCAACATAAAATTCTCACAGTTAACCTGCTCGACCACTAGTGCAATGAAATTGCATAGGTAAGCCAAGGAATAATTCACTTCAAACATCCACTTATCATATCTGTATATCTTCCCATGCTTAACGAGCCTATGGAGTTCACAACTATCAGTTTCCTTTTCCCAGTGTACACAATAAAGCATTTCTTCACCTATTTACTCCGATTGCAAATGCCATTTGTAAATAAGCTGATATATGTCTCCCTTGCACCTTTATACTTCTTTTTTTTCACATAATCTCCTTGTTAGTCTTTTAACAGCCTGCTCCTTTCCTTTGTGTTATGTCAACCTTTCTGAAAAAAAAGTCAGTGTTTTCTTTATTTCGAATTTGAACTGTCTTTGATTACCAGTTTCCACTGATGTGTGAATATTTCTCTTATCCATTAATGTGATTGAAGTTTGGTCCACAGCTCCACAGAAAGTCCTCCTCTTTTATCATGGGTATTATTTCTATAATCTGAAACTCTAAGCCAAGCATGGCATGCACCTGGTATGTAATGCACCACAGTGACATTATCATTTTTGATTAAATATATTACTACTTCCAGGCTATAGCCCATTTGAAACTCCGTAGCAAACCTCAGCCCATCAAACCCATATGTTCAAGTCAGTGATCTACAAAAGCTCAGCACATCACATCATGCAGTCCCTGCACCTGCTTTTCTAATTTCTGAGTTTGCAAAACCTCAGGTAAGCGTCTCTGAAAAGTGTCTTGATCAATCAACCAAGCCCCATGCTGTTACTTTCTGGTCTCAAAATAGTCTACCTTTAGAGAGCACAGAACCGATAATCTTCTGATTCCTTATTGTACAGGCTAGCTAAAGAACCTTGGGTGACTGACCCATCCAGACCATTTCCCTTTCCATATTTGCATGCTGGAATGGCCTAGTTAGATATAGGGAAAAACACTTTTCTGTCCTCCTCATTCACTTCTGCATTCTTTTCTTGATCTTGTTATCCTCTCTCTCCTTTCTTTCCACTGAAAGACAAACAGAATTTAATAAAAACGTTCTCCCCTTATTCTCTCTAATTTGAAGACAAAGATATGTATCTTCTATTCACCTAATTAGCCTCATGCTGCTAGTGCTTTAACATTTTCTTCTATTACCTCAAAGCTATTGCTGTGCCTAACTTAGCCAACTCCCATGTCATCACTTCTGTCCTGCTTGTGTTCCCGGAGACAGTGAGATCATGGAATGACTCTCTCGCAGCCTCATGCATGGCCTGGCTGAGTTGTAGGCATTCTAACTCCCCTGAGATGGTCAGATTATGGAATGACACTCTCTCAGCCTCATTCATGGCCTGGCTAAGTTACAGTCATTCTAACTCTCCTGAGATGGTCAGATCATGGAATGATACTCTTCTCAGCCCCATTTATGGCCTGGCTAAGTTACAGTCATTGTAACCCCCATGAGATTGTCAGATCATGGAATGACACTATGACCTGGCTGAGTTATAGGCACTCTAACTCCCCTGAGATGGTCAGATCATGGAATGACACTCTCTCAGCCTCATTCATGGCCTGGCTAAGTTACAGTCATTCTAACTCTCCTGAGATGGTTGGATCATGGAATGATACTCTTCTCAGCCCCATTTATGGCCTGGCTGAGTTATAGGCTTTATAACGCCCCTGAGATGGTCAGATCATGGAATGACACTCTCTCAGCCTCATTTATGGCCTGGCTGAGTTATAGGCATTCTAACTCCCCTGAGATGGTCAGATCATGGAATGACACTCTCTCAGCCTCATTTATGGCCTGGCTGAGTTATAGGCATTCTAACTCCCCTGAGATGGTCAGATCATGGAATTGACACTCTCTCATCCCCATTTAAAGCATGGTTAAGTTATAGGCGTTCTAACTTCCCTGAGATGGTCAAGATCATGGAATGACACTCTCTCATCCTCATTTATAGCCTGGTTAAATTATAGGCATTCTAACTCCCCCGAGATGGTCAGATCATGGAATTGACACTCTCTTAGCCCCATTTATGGCTTGGCTGAGTTATAGGCATTCTAACTTCCCTGAGATGGTCAAGATCGTGGAATGACACTCTCTCATCCCCATTTATAGCCTGGTTAAATTATAGGCATTCTAACTCCCTTGAGATGGTCAGATCATGGAATTGACACTCTCTCAGCCCCATTTATGGCTTGGCTGAGTTATAGGCGTTCTAACTTCCCTGAGATGGTCAAGATCATGGAATGACACTCTCTCATCCCCATTTATAGCCTGGTTAAATTATAGGCATTCTAACTCCCTTGAGATGGTCAGATCATGGAATGACACTCTCTCAGCCTCATTTATGGCCTGGCTGAGTTATAGGCATTCTAACTTCCCTGAGATGGTCAGATCATGGAACTGACACTCTCTCATCCCCATTTAAAGCATGGTTAAGTTATAGGCATTCTAACTTCCCTGAGATGGTCAAGATCATGGAATGACACTCTCTCATCCCCATTTATAGCCTGGTTAAGGTATAGGCATTCTAAGTCCCTTGAGATGGTCAGATCATGGAACTGACACTCTCTCAGCCCCATTTATGGCTTGGCTGAGTTATAGGCATTCTAACTTCCCTGAGATGGTCAAGATCATGGAATAACACTCTCTCATCCTCATTTATTGCCTGGTTAAGTTATAGGCATTCTAACTCCCCTGAGATGTTCAGATGATGGAATGACACTCTCTCAACCCCATTTATGGCCTGGCTGAGTTATAGGCATTCTAACTTCCCTGAGATGGTCAGATCATGGAATAACACTCTCTCATCCCCAATTATAGCCTGGTTAAGTTATAGGCATTCTAACTCCCCTGAGATGTTCAGATGATGGAATGACACTCTCTCAACCCCATTTATGGCCTGGCTGAGTTATAGGCATTCTAACTTCCCTGAGATGGTCAGATCATGGAATAACACTCTCTCATCCCCAATTATAGCCTGGTTAAGTTATAGGCATTCTAACTCCCCTGAGATGGTCAGATCATGGAATGACACTCTCTCAGCCCCATTTATGGCCTGGCTGAGTTATAGGCATTCTAACTTTATCCACTAATTTGCAAGTACAAGTACCTGCATCGTCATCATCATCTTACCATGGTCCATATTCTATTCTTCTCTTTATGCTCAAGCTATCTCGTTACTGCTCTCTTTCTTTCTTTATTGTTTTCCTTCTCTTGAATTTCTTTCCTTCTATTATAATTTAAAGTTATAAAATAGTTGACAAACCTCTCCAATCCTGATTTTAAAAATGTTGCCACAATTAGGTGCTAGCTGGAGCTTTTTGAAGCAAGAGCTTCTTTGCTATCCCATGTCTCTCCCTATTTACCACTAACAATATTCCCTCCTGTCTTGTCCATTCATTCAGGCAGGAGAGGATCTCCTAAATTCATTTCTTCCTATGTAAACATGTTGCAAGTTATTCCTGTGCTTTTCCTGATAAACTTCAACCAAATTCTAGAAAGGTCATTAGCACCCCTATTCATTTATTGCATCTGTAATTTTATTTTTATTTTCAGGTAAATGAACAGTACCACTAGGGCTTTTTTCAAAGATTTAGTTACCAAGAGATTAAGAAAAACACATATATTAAGCACTCTACATGGTCTAACCTGCAACACAAAAGCAAAGAAAAATATACTTAACATTGTTATATTCACTGAAAGACATCTCTCTCATCTCATCCAGCCATAAGCTTTTTGGTTCACCACTGTATGTACTGGAGTTTGTGCATATAAGTAAAAGCAACAGTGCATATGATTTCTGCCATTGTCCATATGTAATGAGTTTCCTCACTTTAAGACTGTTTTTTGTCTAATTTCAGGCATGGACTGTACGTACCATGGCTAGTTAGACGGCATAATCCTCTCCACTTAATCTTTGTGGTTGTCTCTCCTATAATAAGGACACTTCTTTACTCTAACAAATGTATCTTAACCATAGATTCATAGATTGCTATTAAGCTAATGATCCAGGGGCCTTTCTAAGCCTAGCCAAGTTTTGCCAAAAGAATAATGGCATCCTGTCTCCAAACAAGACATTGAGGGCCAGGCATTTATAAGCTACCTCTATCCATAAGGGACATAGATGCCAGGCTTGGTGTAAATTTCCTATTCCCATCTACTGTTCTAGGTTGCACTTAAATTGGGTAACAGAGTAACTCAGCTTCACATGGATGGGAATCTTGTTCTACAGAAGGGGCAGTATGTGGGACACATACCTGCATCTGCAGCATGTTCTGTTTAAGTCACATACAAAATTCAGGTCCTTAGACCTTGAATTTCTGGTACTGACCGACTTACGAATATGCAGGAGATTCATAAATGGGTGGTTTGCAGATGCCTTCTAAGCCAGGCACACAGCACCCCTTGGCAATCTATAGGAGACTGAATAGAGGGAAATGGCTTTAAGGTGCTCTGCATAAGTAGGTTTGTTACATCTTTTATTCATTTTACAAGCAACCTCCGAGGTTGCTGTAGTTGCTGCATATGCCTGGTTAGACATATTCTAAAGGGAGCATTGTACTATATGATTGGGTTGATAGGGCAGAGTACAGTGGGATACTGAACTCTTTGGACATAGATGCCATGCCTTTACTTATATGTTGTGCAGCAGAAAAGGATTTCCTCACCACTGTGGCCACATGGTGGTCAAAGGTATGGCTACTTTCTATGTACCGACACAGATCCCTGACCATTGGGTGGACTCTTAGGGGAGGAATATCAACATGGTAATTAGCCAGGATGGTTGACATTCCAAAGGGTACAATTATGCATTTCTTAGCAATGAGTTTAAGACCATGGCTTTGGCACCATTTGTTAGTTAGAGATAGCACTTCTTGAAGAATGCTAGTGTCTGCAGGGGAACTGGTGATAACCACAGCATGCAATCATTTGGAAACTAAGTCAGCCATGAAGCTTCAGCGTTTTCTTCCATTTCAGAGAAATAGATGCCAAAAAGGAGCAGGCCCAGTACCGAGCCCTGGGGGACTCTGCTAGTGACTGGCCTCTTGGTAGAGGTGGCCTCACCTACTTTGACCTCCTGGGTCCTATCAGTGAGGCAGTTGTTATCCAGTAAGTGACAAAAGGGTTTATACCTAATTCAGTGAGCTTGTCTATAATCCATGAGTGGGATATTGTAAGAAAAGCCTTGGCCAGGTTGAGTTAAGCTGTGCGTGCAGTCTTGCTCCATTCCATTGCTTTGGTGACCCCTTCAAGGAAGTGCAGCAAATTTAACAGGAACATTGTTTTAACAAGGCCAAATTGTGATGGGTCCAGCATTTGCAGATTACCTATATTCTTGCTTATTATGTCCATGATGATTCTTTCCATGGCCTTATATATGAGGCTGGTCAAACTTATAGGCCTGTAGTTACCTAGTTTGGTGGTTGGACCTCCTTAGTAACTGTATTGTGCTTAAAACAGGGCTCCTGGATTCCATAAATAAACTGTTAGGAAGTCCAATTTAAATAAGCAACACTAAAAACTGTTGATGTTGTTTAGTCATTTTGTCAAATGCAGTTTTTTGTGACATCAAGGACTTCAGCCTACCAGTCTTCAAAAAATATGTTTTTTAAGTTCTTGAAAATTCATATATATTACTTCAATAATGCTACAGATCTGACTTAGTCTCTATCACTCTGAGTTCTTCTTTTACATCTCATCTTTCTCAGCATCATTGTCTTCTCTAGTAAACCCTGCCTTTGCATTATATGTCCAAAGTATGTGAGTTTTTTGTTTCACTACTGGCTGTTCCAGGGAACAGTCTGAAATCATTTCCTCTAGCATTAACTTAATTCAATCTTCTTACAGTCCACAGAATTCTCAAACGTTTTCTCCAACAACACACTACAAAAGCATACATCTTTAAGTGCACAACTCAAATTATAATCCAAGTCTCACAGCCATATGTTACTAAAGGGAAAATTGTAGCTCTGACTATGTAGATCTTTGTTGAAAATGTGTTGCCTTTGCTCTTAATTTTCCATAGCACTCGTATTTTAATGTCATGGCTGCAGTAGCCACCCGCACAGATCTTTGAAGCCAGGAAAATAAAATCTGTCATTATCTCCACTTATTAACCATCTATTTGCAAAGAATTGATAAGGCTTGATGACATAAATTTATTTATTTATTTTTTTTTATGTTGAGCAACAAGCCAGCTTTTGCAGTTTCTACTCTCACCTTGATCAGTAGACTGTTCGACTTTCAGCCATTAGAGTGGTACCATCTTCATATCTAAGGTTAATATTTCTTGCACCAATTTTGATTCCAGCATGTGATTCATCTAAGTGAGCATTTCACGTGACACATTCTGCATATAAATTGAATGAGCAGGGTGAAGATATACAGTATTGTATTGTTTTCCTAATACTGAACCAGTTGATTATTCACAGTCGGTTTTTACTGTTAGTTTTTTTTTCACTATACAGATTCAGGAGGCAAATATGATGATGTAGTATCCCCATCTCTGTAAGAATTTGACGCAACTTTTTGAGGCTACATAATCAGAGGCTTTAAAATAGTCAATAAAGCAGAAGTAAATATTTTGCTGAAACTCTTACTTTCCTCTTGTTGATAAGTTGATCTCTGGTAACTGCTCCTAAAACCAGCTTGTAGATATAGCAGTTCTTGGTCTATATACTGCTGGAGTTTAGCTTACAGGATCTTGAGTGTGATATTATCATGTGATAAATGTACAATTATTTGATAATCTCGACACACTTCAGCACTGCATTGTTTTTTTTTGTTTTATTTTTGTGGGACTGGAATTTAAATTGACCATTTCCAATCTAATGACCATTGTTATGCTTTCCACATTTGAAGGCAAATTCAAAGGGGCATTTTAACAGTGTCATTTTGCAGTACTTCAGGCAGTTTGGCTAGCATTCCATCAATTCATGTGGCTTTGTAATTATCATAGGGTTTCTAAGGTCCATTTAGCTTCCATGTTCCACTGCTGTTTAGTTCTTTGCAGCACTAGACTCTTCTTTCATCTCTAAGCACCTCCATAGTTGGACATCCTTCCTGCTTTAATTGGACTGCACCATAAACTCTAGCACAACATATACTTGTCTTCTGCTCTTCCACAGTTGTGTGCTGGTCACCTTCAGAACTTGAGGGTCTCATTCGACACTGTCATTTTGGCATGTATCTGGTTGCTTTTGACCATATGGTTTTCTTGGCAAAAATACTGGAGTGGCTTGCCATTACCTTCTTCATGGGACCATTTTTATCTGATCTCATAAATTTACTGAGACAAACAAGCACGTTTACCATAACAAGGAAATGTTCAAGAAAGGGATCAGACATCTATTTTAATATTAATCATATGATGTGGTAAATATACTGTTCATTTACTCCTGATACACTGCTAGGCAATTTCATTGAATTTATTATATAACTTCCTACAAGGCTGTGTAGCCTTGATGGATGTTATATTAGCTTATTGACTGAATGAAGTGAAGACTCCTAAAATGTGGTGTGCAGAGGTTGCCCTGGACTTTATTCTTGGTTGCTTAATACTTTTGTAAGCACATAAATTTGATAAAATGCACAATCATTGCTTAGTGACTTGATGAACTCTACCATTGCAATATGCCACTATATGTAAATTAATCACTTGCATCAATACCCAATTCAAAATTATAACTATAATTATATAAATTTACATATTTTAAAAAATAAATTGATACCATTTTTATTATTTTATTTTAAAAAATAATTATTGAATTTCATTAAAATTTCAAAATTCTACTAAGATAAATATGTTAGGAAAATAATTTTATACTATTTTTATAGTTTTATATTACTAAATTAAGTACTTAAAATAATCAATAACTATACTATACTGCACATAGTATACACTATCCTTTATGCTTAATGTTCATACCACTAAATTATAACAACTGGGAATGTTCATTAAACACTAGAATTAATTTGTAGATTTTTGACAGTCAACATAATGAGTGCAAATTGTAAGAATTGTACATAATCTGAATCCTTAATATTCATTTCGGCTTCAAAGAAGGTTTATCCTTATGTATTATGATGGCATTATTATGTTGCATTTGTAATATAAATGTTCCCGGGATTCACTAATACCTACACTAAATGTAGACTAGGTGTACACTGTTCTGAGTGCCAGACAACATAGGCATAACTCACACCTTCTTCCTCCTAATTTTAGTTTTCCTACTGATATTCTTACAGCGTTAAATATTGACAGGGATTAGAATATGTCATGAAGATAAGGAAGTCAGGTTAAAATTATTAGAATACCTACAAGAAAAAGCTGCATGTTCATGCTCCAGACGTCCTGCCATTACAGTTATTAGTATTCTACCGTCCTTGCTACATGCTTCTTCCTCATATTAAGCAGTGATGTAAAACCAATTCAAGTCTTATTTACCCTCAGCCAGCATGATCTGTCCCTAATTACAATGTATTCATTGCTCATATGAGCTTCACTACTATTAGTAACAAATGGGCCAGCCCTGAGCTTTGGATAAAGCAGCACTATCCCAAAATAATTCATTAATTATAATTATTAACACAGGGTCCTGGCTAAAGGATACCTCCTGCATTTCACCTACAATTTCACATTCCTAACATCCTAACATGTATTTACAGGTGGCAGTCCTGACAAATGATAAGAAGGTTGCTACTTAATACTAATTAAAAAGTATTCAATAGTTTCCCTAATTGTATTAGTCTAAAGTAATTCAATTTAATGATAATGTCCCAATGAGACTCTTTACTACATTTAGTCTCAGCAGCCATGCAAAAATCCTTCTTGCCACTGTCTAGATCCTGCTCCCCTTAACTATTGTGATTGTTCAGAACACATTGTCAGGCATATTACCATTCAGCTAAACAACATGGATTTTACTGGGACGGTAGAAATAAATACACTCTCAAGCAGTTCCTTTCCTTTCACAAGCATTTTTAAATTATTACCACTGATGCTAGTCTTAATCCAGTCTCAAGTAAAACATCTCTTATTGCCTTTATTGTAACTAATTTCACTCCCAAAGGACAAAGGCAAGACTACACCCCTTCTTTAAGTAACCATCTCCCTTCATTCTCTTATTGGTCAATCAAGACACCTGAGCTTCCATCCACCATTCTTCTCACTAGATCTCCCTCTGAGTCTTTGGACTCCACTGTCCAACATAAAATGAAATATACAGACTGATCTTTACTATATTCCAGTACTGATCTCACAGCAACCATTCCATCCATCTACTACCTTCTGATACCTAGTCAAAACTAAGATTTTCATGTAAAGCAGACAAGA
Organism: Protopterus annectens; assembly: GCF_019279795.1. NCBI lineage: Eukaryota > Metazoa > Chordata > Ceratodontiformes > Protopteridae > Protopterus > Protopterus annectens. The sequence continues at coordinate 303,953,202 of NC_056750.1, forward strand.
TTAAGATCCTACAATTCTCTAAAGAGTACTGAAGCACTGGGTTAACTACTATGAGATAGAGATAATATCTGGAAAATGTGGAAAAAGAACCCCAGTAACACTGCAGCATATAACTAGCATCCCCAACTAAAATGAGCAGCAAGATAAAACAAATTCAGGAAAAGTTACTTATTTTAGACAACTCCAAATTTTTCATTATTGTCAGCCTAAATCTTTCTGGAAAACTTGAACCACAACAACATCTCCAAGTTGTTTTCCCAAAATTATCTTCTGCCTTTCTGCTTAACTATCAACTCCTCAATAAAATCTAACAATCTATGCTTCTCCCTCACCCTCCCCCTATATATTTTTCATTAACCACTATCCATCATCTACCCCATATAAACCATTTTGCAATCTGCTTAACAACTCCCAATTTTACATCAAATCTCTTTCCTCCCAAACTTATAAACAATACAGAGATAAACTAGATTAGCCATATAAACCACATTTTAGCATCCCTCATCACATATTTGGTTGCTTTGACTCCATGCCTCTCTCTTTAAATCCTTTACTTGTATCTACAAAACTATTTAGCAGAGAGAGCCTTGATGATCTCCTCAGGCAGGAACATCTCCAACACTGTAACTCCTTCTAATGGAATGCTCCAACGTAGATCCAAAACTATTTAGCAGAGAGAGCCTTGATGATCTCCTCAGGCAGGAACATCTCCAACACTGTAACCCCTTCTAATGGGATGCTCCAATGTAGATCCAAAACTATTTAGCAGAGAGAGCCTTGATGATCTCCTCAGGCAGGAACATCTCCCGCATTGTAACCCCTTCTAATGGAAAGCTCCAATGATTTGTCCATGGACCACTACTTTTCTCCTTGCTTAACCAACTACTTTACACAGATGACATTATTCTTACTTATTCCATATAGATGTTTTCTTCCTGCAAAAGAATCTTGAAACAGACTTCTCAGTGCTCCAGAATTGGTTGTCGGCTACCACAATGCCTGTTTATAATAAAAGAAAATAATACTAGCTTAAAATCTTCCTCAATCATAAAAGACCCCAATGATGTCTTCTTCTATTAGCACAAGAGTAAAGCTATCTCAGTCTTATTTTGCAAACTCTTTCATTCCACTCCACATAAAAGTAGAATTTCAAAAAGATTTAAATCAGCTTAAAAATATTCATGCATCCTCAAATATTTTAATACCTGAAGCCAGAAAAAAACTATTGCCCTCTGTATGTTGATTCCCAAATTAGAATATGTCTTATCCTTTGTTGCCCTTGGCTCCTCATCAAACATTTTCAAAATCACAAAGACAGAAAACAAAATCCTTACATTTTTATCCACTTAGCTAAAAATCAAGAGCACCACATTTCTTCTAGTCAAAGAGGAACCTGGCTTCAAGTCACTGCCAGAGCCACCTTTCATCTTTGCTCCCTAATCTAAAAACCTTTCCAGGAATCCAGTTGGCCACCATCATGATGTAAATTACTACAATACTCCACTGACTACTCACTGAGGTGGCGGGATGTATTACAGTTTATTAGACCTTCCTATCATATTTCAGTAAGTAAAAAATAACCAACTTTGAACAGCTGCATAATCTTCTTAAACATCATCTACAGAATCAATCATGCTGCACTGACAAAGGTTAACTGACAACTTCCACTGATTTCCTATAATTAACTTTCATTGCGTTCTGTTCCCTCATTCTGCTAAATAGGCTACCCTATTAAATGTCAAAATGTCTCCTTGCTTTTATCACTTTGTATACATTGTAAATATGGTAGATAAATATTTTATGTATATAGTACTTCCTCATTACTGTATTTGTGCTTCACTGTGTAACTGTAATGGTGACCAGGTTAGATTCATTGCTTCTTCAGTGTCATTGCATTTGCTTCTGGTTTTTTTCATTGTGTCTGCAAAGGTGTGTGTGATATCCGGATTTTTGCAGAATGTCCACATTTCTGCCTCACATTTTTTTGTCTGTTCCTCATGAAATCTGTGATTTTCTGGCAAATGATTGAGGATTGCCAAAGATTCCAAAGACAACCACAAGGCATTCTATAGTTATGTCAAGAATCTAAATGGCAATGCTCAGATATGCTCTGAGATACAACAAAATGGTATTAAATATACTGATCCCAAGGATATGACAATATCCTGGCAGATCGATTTAGTGCCAACTTCACCCCTCTCTCACCCCCTAAAGGGCCCATCTCAATACCAAAAGATTGCCAAATTCCGATAATCATGGCCACACAGGTAGAAACTGCACTTTCCAAAGCTAAGAATACAGCATCCATAGGACCAGATGACATCCCGGACTGTGTACTACATGAACTACAAAATGAACCGGTGCATCACCTAAGTGTCATGTTTAATCATAGCCTCACCTCAGGCTTCATGCCCACTGAGTGGTGCACAGCTACAGTTATCCAACTCCACAAGGGGGATCCACCTTGGATCCCGGGAACTACCGTTCCATCAGTCTGACGAGCCTGATCTGAAAGGGCATGGAACACATTATCATAAACAAAGACACTGGCAACCTTCAAACACTGGACCCCACCCAGTTTGGGTTCATAAAGGGCTGATCTTGTATCCTGAACCTGACTGACTTCTTTGAATCAGTCTCTAGAGCTGTGGACAAGGGTAAGGTGGTCCACACAGCCTATCTGGACCTCGCCAAGGCCTTCGAAACCATCTCCCACTCTGGAATCATAGATAAACTTACTAAGCTGGGCATAAATCCCTATGTCACTAGATGGGATGCCAACTGGCTTACTGACAGAACCCAGACTGTAAAAGTAGCCAACTCCAAATCCAGCTCCAGACAAGTGACAACTGTAGTACCTCAGGGTTCAGTCCTGGGACCGCTCTTGTTTGGAATCTACTTCTTTGAAGTACAGGCCAACACTAAGGGACTCTGGCTAACAAAGTTCGCAGATGACTGAAAACTGGGAGCCATTATTCAATCCCCAAATTATGTGGATATTCTACAAAAGGGCCTTACAGAAACAGATGCTTGGTGCCAAAGCTATGGGCTCAATCTCAATGCCAAGAAATGTATAGTTATCCCCTTTGGGAAAAACATGTACCCGTGAATTAGCACATAGGTGGAAATACACTAAACACCAAAAGTGTGATAAGAGACTTAGGGACACAGGTGGACAGTGGTCTCACCTTCAATAACCACATCGCCACAACAGTCAGGAAATCCTTCTATGTGGCACATCTCATCATGATGGGCTTTTCCTACAGAAAAAAGGAGGTCATTGTCCCACTGTACTCATCCCTCATTAGACCCATTATAGAATACAACACCCCATTTGGTATGTACCACTCAAGTCATCTGCAACAACTGGAAAGGCTGCAGAAATACCTCACTAAAAGAATCACAGGCCTATGCCCTATGCTGACCATCTAAAAAAACTCCAGCTATACTCTGTGGCATATCGTCTACTCAGAGGTAATCTCTGCTTAACATACAAGGCCATGTCAAACCCTGAGCTGTTGGACATGCTCCACTTAAAGAAATCCCAACCCCTCAGAGCCACACGTTCCAGGGATCTAAACCTTGTCATCACAATGAACAAAACATGCTGGAGGGATAGGTTCCTGACCCAGACCTCATACTCTGGAACAGACTGCCCATACATGTCAAGCAGAGCACCTCCATCGCCCTCTTCAAAAGAAACCATGACGATTTGATGGGAGATAGGAAATTCACCCCGGGGATCATGGTAGTCACCCTGCCAGACAGGGGTCCAGGGAAGTAAATACTGTGGGAAGAAATATCCAGGGAATTGTTATGGCTAGGCTTGTATAGGCCTTAGGGCCAATAGCCTAGTACCAACCTATGAACCTATAATAAATAATGAAAGACATTCGAGTTTAAGGCTTCTTATCCTTCAGAAAATGCATGTTAATGCAAAACCTGTTATTCCAACAACTTTTATAAGTTTATAAGGGCAATATTTAAAATCTGTCCCTATTTTTGGGCCTTTGTCTCCCCATAATGTTTGGCTCTGTCCAGATTTCTGTTCCTAAGAGGTTGAGAGGTATGATTCCAGCCTTGCCTTATGCCCTGTGCTGTTACTGAAAAGGATCTTTTGACCAGCTCACCCACGCACTTAACAAGCAGAAGTAAACGCAGTTCACCACAATGCTACACTATAGTCTTACACGCATACTACTTTAATATGAGAATAAGAACTTCAACATCTGTAAATACTTGAAACTCATACTCTTATCAGCCTGGCAATGTTTTACTGAATTGTACATAGTCTAAAAACGTGCGCAAAATTACTTAAATTGCTAAGTATGTTCTGTATGGCGTGTACTTTTTTACCACATATTCTGAATTGTATCTTTTCACTTATATGTATATATGTTGCACCTTGTTAATGTCATGTGCATATAAATATTTTTCTTTTCAAGCTATAGGTGAAATGGGTCCTCATGGATCAGTCCACTGACCAGTTAGCAAACAAATAAGATTTAAAGAAAGGTCTCTGTGGAGTATAGGAGTCTATGCCTGATAAAAATCCATTTTGAACTGTTGTCACTTTTGGAATAAAAGCCTGAGGTAAACAGAACCATACATGATGCTTGAGCTAAAACCTGCACAAGACAGTTAGAGTCTTAGGGATGGAGTGGAGTTAAAGGAGGAGATGTGGATTTTGAAACAGATGGAGAAAATGGATTGGATTCATAATCCAAGCAGCGCTTATCAATAATTCCCTCTGTGTGGCACTTGAGAGATTATCACCTGCAAAGACAATTCTGGGAGGAACTTTACTATCCATTTTCTTATTTTCCAGGTTTAGGTTTAGATATCCTATTTTATTTCCTTCTTTACTTTTGTTGTACAGTACATCATTTTTTTGAGGATCTTTTTGTATATTTTACACACTTTTATGTGTTGATGTTATGATTCCAGTTTCATAGTAAGCTGGTTTGACCCAATGTGCTGCAAAGATTTCAAAATCCTTCTAAAATGTGAAACAAGCTGGGAAAACAAGCAATAATTCTTAACTACAAATCTGACATCAGTAAAATATGGTCCCTGCATTTATAAAATGTTTTGCTAAAGGACTCGTGTATGTCAATATTACTCAAGATTTTGCTTTAAAATCTCAAATAGGAAGGTATAATGAACTTTATTTTAAACTCCAAGAGAAGACTCAAAAATCACTACTGGAAATTGAAACTTACTTATCTAACCACCAACTCATTCTAAACCCAAAAAAGACTAAGTTAATGATTTTCACAAACAAAACTCTCAAGTCCCACTCTCCAACTGTCTCTATTCAATTAGCCAGCAGAACCAACATTAAGCCTACAAATCACACCAAACTCCTACAAGTAACATAGGTGAAAGGCTAAAATTTGCTATTCATATATCTTAAACAATCAAAAAAGTCCATACCAAACTCAGATCTCTCTACCAGGCCAAAGCTTTCCTTACACATCAAGCCAGGCTAGCCACAGCAAGATTTCATCTTCTATCTACCCTTCTCTACTGCTCACACATTTTCACAAACCTATGCAAGGCTGACCTTAATAGCTTAAATTCCTGCTATAATAAAATATCAAAGTTGCTGGCAACCATCCTCCATAAAGCTCATCACTGTTCTGTTCTTCAAGTTAACTGGCTTGAACTTCTCAACCTGCTAACATTAAACCAACTTTCCTTCACCCCCCAAATCATTCACAACCCCACTTACTGCCCTGCACTCTTCACCTTGGTCCAACCACATATCAATACCAGGTCCTTTAGGTCTTCAGATAACACAGTCTCACAACTACCATGGTGACTCCCTCTATTGTAATAAAATAGCCAAGACCTGGTATGCTCTCCCTCAACACAAACAAAAAAATGTTACCTTTAAAACAAAAACTAAAGCATATCTCAAAAACACCTGGCTCTGCCCCTGTAGTTCTCCTGGACAATGTTTCTTCTCCTAGCATTTTCTCATCTACTCTCAACACCCTTAAACAGCACTATTGCTCCATCCGCGCTGTTTAACGTTTGGTACAAGCTCTGTTTGGCTCTTTAATACATGTAACTGTTCAAGCATTTCTGTATTATACTATTATTGTCACGATACATTTCTTTCTTTGTTAGTTGATTTTGCTGACATATTCTTCTTGGATTTTTGTGTGTTTATTTTAGTCTCTGTAAGTATTAATTATCCATAGATCAGTACATGATATTCTCAATGTTGTGCTCTCGCTATAACATCTTAGTTACTTTAGTTACTAATGTAAAATTCTGGATCTTATTAATTGCATTTTCATTATTATTATTATTATTATTATTATTATTATTATTATTATTATTATTATGTTTGTCTTTGTGGAGCTTTTCTCCCCGGGTCTCCGACTCTCCGCTGAAAATTGGCTTCTGGCCCAGTCGAACATTACTCGGTTAACAAATGTAAATAAATAAATTTTTTTTTTTTTTGTGAAATAAGGAATTTTTATGATGCAAAATGGGAAAATATTTTTTTTAAAACAAGGTGCAACCGAGAGCCAAATGACCGGGAGTGATTCAATTCTGCCTTTTACATGTTTAAATGTGAACAGGAACGTCTGTGCGTTGTTTTGCAATCGGTCAGTCAGAGGTTTCAGAGAGCTGCTGTTATTCCTTCTATAAAACACACACCACACTAGTACAGATTGTTCATCCAGGCTACACTGTGAAGTCTCAGTATATGCATCACATATGGCATATCAATAAATTTAATCTAGCAATCATAGCTTTCAAAGTCTGTTTTGTAACTGTAGAAATTCAGGAGGCAAGCTCAAAGTCTCATGACTTGGCAAAGATCAAACATTACAAGAACGCCTGTTAAAGACCAACACATTTGAGACCTTGTGCTTTATAGTGACATTCATGACTGTCAAATTCAAATGGAAATGACCTGCTAAGTCATAATTTGCATTTCAAATTAAAGATTTTTTTTTCTTTCTGAAGCAGGGCTTTTTTTCATTAAACTTTAGAAATGAGCATTTCTCTTTTAGAACTTGCTCTGCCTGTTTTACTTTACCACACAGCCTCTAGGATAGCAGGCGAGTGCATGTATCACTTATTAGTTCAGTGTGTGTGACACATAGCTGAGCTAACCAGTCATTCATTTTAAATGGCAGATTGGATAACAAACAAGGCTGACTCACCCTTGGAAGGTATTGCAGGGAGCGGCTGAGAAATGCAGTTCTCTGGCTAGGCTATGCAAATCACTGTATAAAGGACCAAAAGTTCCTTTCCAGTCTACTGAAAGAAGGTTTAGCTAAATGTAGAAACATACATTTCATGTACAAACTGTATAGTAGCTGTAGAAAACATGTTACCAGTATGCAACTTTAAAGCAGATGTATGTGTTTTCAAATGCTATGTCACTTTCTACTTTTGCAGATATGTACTCTGTTCTTTATATGTTTGCAAAATCAAATTAGAATCTAAACTTTTTCAAAGATCATAGTACACATTTCGAACCAAATGAAAGCCTAACTATTTATGAATTTAGGCAAAAAAAAGTATTGGAAGAAATAAGTTTTGATACAACTCAGAATTAAATACAGATTTTTATGCACTTTTATTATACCAACATTACAAAAACTCGAGTTAGTAAAAGCACGTGTCACTGTCCTGCATAAGTCTTTGTAGAGATGGTGATCCTCCAGACCTCCCTACTGTGAGATGAAAATCTCACTAGCCATTGGTGCAATACGACAACATAACTTTTGGGGGTACAGATATTATTTCTGAAGTTGTGCACCATGAGCTGCAGTTGTCGCATACTTGCCCTCCACCCTTTGCTTCCCTCGGCCTTAATTTTCTTACTGTGTGATCTCAAGCAAGTCACTTAGCCAGACAGTGCTTAGAGGACAGCAGGAAATTTGGGATAGCTCCTTGATGGTACATTGAACTGCAAGCCTAGTAAGTACATATGAACCTTTCAGAATACAGCTTCTTAGGTTCCTTGTGTAGACCCCACCCCCACTCACCTCTTATACTGCATGTTTCTGGACAGTACACCATTTCAGTACTTGGAGAAATCATACTGAAGTCACAGGCTTAAGGAAGAAAAACATAGTATGGCACTATGAGCAAAAATTCATATAACAAAATCTGTAAATTAATAAAATAAAATCCCAGGTTCCTTAGCCCAACATACTGCCTTCCTATTTTGTTTTACAATTTTTGGACATTTGAATTGTGTACTCCACTGTAACCCATCCTGTTTGCTTATATACAGAAACTTAAGGAAACTAAACAACTCAAGATAAAAATCACTGAGTACTTCAGATACTATTTTGATACAGGACACATTGCAAAATGAATTTGCAACATAAAGGATATGCCAAATTACATATAATACCTTTCTTTTCATAAGCAAGTAACAAAGACTCCCAGCAACTATCAGTAAATCTAGATATTGATCAACAATGATCCGTATTAAACCAATAAAATATCTAGAAGCACAGTTCAAGATTTTATTTCAGCAATTTTGAAAACATACACAAAGAATGTAATAGATCAAGAAGAAAAGATTGTGATGATAGCTTGTCCGATATTTTACCAAGGTATGTTGCCCATTAACAAAGAAAAGTAAATTCAGGTGTTAGTTAGGCTTGGACTAGATCACAAGATGATAGACTAGGTAAAAGTCTGCCAGCAAACAAACTACAACAAACACTAACATCAAATGGTATCTAGGGTGAGGAGACAGCACTTGCTGGCAAGATACAGACACAGTAACTGGGATTGTTTTCTTTAATACCAAGAAAACTGTCTTTTTGCAGAAGAAAACGGGGCTGTAACATGGCCAGATACACACAAAGGAGTGATATATCAAAAATATGGCTTTGCAAGTGTGAGGACATTGTGAAATGTATTGAATACAGTTTAGATCTAACACTAAGAAATGCAACATAATATGAAATAGAAAAAAATGCAATGAGTGAATTTTGTGTGTGTGTGTGTGTGTGTGTGTGTGTGTGTGTGTGTGTGTGTGTGTGTGTGTGTATCTCTCTTTTGGTAAACTCGTGTGCTTGTCTGTAAACGTGAAAAGAAGAGCTTTCACCTCAACTCTTAAGTAAAAAACAGGATATATTATCACTCATTCTCTTTACAGACAAGTATTGTGATAGAGTTTAGACTGCGGTGGTGGTGCTGCGGTAGCGTTGTCGCCTCACAGTAAGACGTTGTCCTGTTTGATTCTCAGCTAGAGCGTCTTCTGTGTGGAGACATGCATGAATGGGCGTACGTTCGTTAAAGGTTGTGCGTCAGAGCTGGCAACTCGGCACGTAGAAATCTACTGCCAATCATTAGCGGACCAGAGTTCCGCTGTGGCGACCCCTAACCGGGAAAAGCCGAAAGACACAACAACAAAAATTGTGATAGAGTTTAGAGCCCTGCATGCAGCTCTGTAGATTACATCTCTATAAAATTACAAGGCATGCGGTGGCAGTCCAAAGAAAGCAAATAAATGGCATTTGGCATGCAACAGAAGCCATTCTAAGAAACAGACAGAAAAAGAGAAAGAAACGAGCTCACTTTCCATACCTTTGAAGAATGAAAACAGTCAGTAGAGGTACTAACAGTCACTTTAAGTGAAGCATAAAAAACTCAAGATGGCAGCAGATTTCAGAAAGAAATAAACTATGCAATAACTAGGTGGCACATGACAAAAACAAGGAGAAGACATTTATAAGCAACAAGGTAGAAAATGGTGTAACTATCTGGAATACCTCTTCCTTAAGAGAAGCAAGTCATGATACCAAAATTCCATAAAGAATCAGCCGACAGAATTGGGTTTGGTGAAGCTTACGGTGAAAGAAGGATATGGTTAAGTACTGAACTGTAGCTTGCTTAGTAGTTATGGGAAAAGGCAGACTTGTCAGATAACATCTTTCTGTGCCTTTAGAGTCCTATGTTTTTTTCTTTCTGCTGCATTCTTGGTTCACACATTTTGTTTCCAAAATATCTCATGCTGAGGGTGTCTTACTACTGACTGCAGCATCAACCTCATCAGTCTGTTATCACCCTCCTTTAATAATACAGCAAACCTGTTTCAGAGCTTTGAGTCACCTCTGAGTAGACAAGCATTTCGCTTCAGGTCCTGTTCAATGCCATTTGACAAAAAATTAAATGAACTGGTTCCAGCACTTGATGGGATTAAAAGGAATCTGCTTCAGTCTGACCCCTGCAGTAGATAAATAATTCCAGTTTTATCTACAATGTGCTATAATTAATTATTGAAATTAACTGTAGTTTGTTGATTTGTCAATCCGTTTCTTGGGCTACAAGAATAAGTATCGCTCCTTGACTGGATAGGTTTACTGATATTTTTTTTAGTCTATGAAAAACTAACAGATGAAGGATAAACCTACTAATTCCACAGTTTACTCTAATCTAGAACCTTATTCAACCAAAGAAATATGTCAGTCATTTGATGATACATTTTCAATTGAAATATTGAAATATAACACTTCTTTAAGTCTGGTACCCAGCAGCCTCTGAATACTCCTTAGTTCTTTGTTTTGATGGGTGATTCTTTTATTTTCCCAATTCCTACACCTGAAATCAAGATAATAGGTAAATGATTTTTCCTGTTTGTATTACTTACCTTTTAGGCCAGGATGAACCAAACCTTTTATTTTTCATTCCTTTAGTGAAGCACCTTCCCCCCAAGGTTCACTGAAATAGACACTGCACAGTGACAACATCTCTTCTCCTAGTTCATAAGAATTACAGGATGAATGCCGGAGCAAGTTAGTCGTGTTTACTGTGAGATTCATGAATTCTTCCAGTTTTTTTTTCATTTGGTAAACTGACTGCAATAAAGTCTCAGGTCTACACTGCAATAGTTTGGTTTAGGTACAAGTTTTTTCTTCCCATTCCTACCCAATTTCTTTTCTAAACATGGATAAAAATTATTGACTCAAACTCTCTATTATTGATATCCTCTTTCCAAGTACTGTATCTAGCATTAATAACTTATTAACTCTGAAAGGTTCCTATTAGTCCAAAAGCTCAAGTAACAGTAAAGCATATGTTGGTCCAATAAAAGTTAGGTAGTCTGATGTTTCTGAATGTGGACCATCACTGTATTTCTTCTTGTCTCTGTCTCATGCCTACTGAATTTATAGAGAATAACCTGCCATGAGAGCTATATGCAGCTAATAAAGTAATGGGAATACTACACACATGACAGACACAGTGAGGTAAAATAGGGTAAAATATGGACATATCAGTACAAAGATAGGCTGCCTGAATGTTTTAATAGGTAATTTTAAGGGCATACTGTAGCTATGATGTTACAATATAGTGAAAGGGTGTATGCTTTTCAGAACTGTGTAATACAGATACAGAAACTGTTCAATCAGAAGAGAAAGAGCAATGAGACCTCACTTTTTTCTTGTGGTAAGTCATGGTTGTCCCATTATCTGAGGCCCTTCGTGCCTAAGGTCTTCAAGAGTCATATTTTGCCAGCATACATCTGTATGCCAAAGCCTGAAGATACATCATCCTGGTGCTCAGAGCACCGAACAAATTCTCAGAGACAAAGTGGTACAGTTGGCTTCCTATGCATTTATAACTAGGATTCTTTACTAGGCTGCCATCCACAAATAAACTTTCACAGAGTTTTGTAATACACTAAAATATTTTTCATTACCATGATACCATAGTCATTAAGTATATAAACTTGTATCTAGTACAGAAATTCTAACTGGAAACGGAGATTAATTTATCATCTGAGGTTCTTCCAGGTAGGACATACACAGCTTGGAACCAGCATTAAACCAACTTGAAAAATTTAGCAGCAGGATGATACTTTAGGAAAAGTGCCCTAATTTTTGGAGTCAAAAAATAATACATGTCATGGCAATAACAGATGCCTCCTTTTCATAATGTAAAATGTAAGACACCATGTAGGATTTTATGTTATATACTGGGATGAAAAGAGCCCAATATTTGTTAGTTTTCTTGAAAAAGGATACTAAGCAGTAAATTCCAGTATAGCTGATATTTAGAACACTGTCATGTTATCCTATACAACCAAAAGACCTCACTGGAGAAAATACTTCAGCTTGTTGGGGCCAGCAGACAGTACTATGGGCCTCAGTTATCAACATACTGGAGAACATCTCTCGACTGCCACATGTTATGAGAGTAATTCAACTGCACTACATAAAAAGGGTAATATTTCACACTATCAAATCTCATTTTGAATCATGAGCTCATAACAGTGACATCTTGTGGTCTATGCCTAAGAGAAAATAGCAATAAAATAACTTTTCAAAAAGAAAGTAGTTGGGGCAATGGAACCAGACAGGATCTACCCCTCTGTTGAAATGGAACAAAAGGATGATCTAATAAAGTCACTTACAAGACAGTTAAACAAGTCATGGGAAAATTGCATGGTCCCCCACCCCCAGACTCTGTGACAGTAGATACAATTCTACTATACAAGAGTGGAAGCAGGAGGAAGGTGGGTAAGTACAGATCAGGTAACTTGATATTTATATGAGTAAAACTGATTCCTTTGAATGGAAAAAATAATACAAGAGCAGGAGGACTGGTGCTTACAATTGCTTCACTCTAGATGAGCTGCAGAGACATCTCTGGCTGAGTAACTAACCTCATGGTTTACACTGTAGCGGTGAACTGATTCATACAGGAAGCTAATGCTGACATTGCACAGCTTTCAAGTGGGTAACAAGGTATATAAAAGGATGCATGGCAGATCATCTAAGTAAAGAAAGAGGAAGTTACTAGTGAGGTAATCTACAGATAAGTACTGGGACTACAGTTAGCTGGATTTAAATTATTATTTGATGTTAGTGAATTTGCACAGGATTGATATGAAAGTGAAAAAGGAAAAGATGTCTTGTGAAAGTCATTTTGCTGTAAAATGCAAAGAAATGCAAAGTAATGTCAATTGGAAAATAAAATTTAAAGCAAGTTTATGCTTACTGTGGATGACAAATATGTGAAAACAAAAGCAGAAGGGACATCAATTGGGAAAAATTAGGAAAAGATAGGGTGGATCCAAAGATATACTGGAAAAAAACAAAATAGAGAAATCGTGAGAATATTAAGACTCTCAACATTAATTTATGAGTCTCTGCCTTGTGAAGTGCAAGCAGATCTGTAGAGTCTTTCCTTGTAGGAACACAATCAGTATCATAGGAATCATTTCATAGAAAGTTCAAAACTACTAAGTCATGTCACCATAATGTCTTGTCGACCTCCAACCTAGACTGTATTTCTCTTCTAGAGTTGAGCCAGGTCACTCATATCTGGGATAAATTTATGAGCACCCTTCCAGTTCTCCAGGTCTTGTTTGAAGGAAGACAGTGTATTACACTAGATAATCTGCAGGGGGAGTCTATTCCAAAGGTGGCATTACATTTTATACCTGGTATGATCATTACTGAATACAAGGGGGCAGAAACCTCTTTTGATCTGGAAGATAATGCTTTGTGATCAGCTGTGCCACACACAATAATTTTCTGACCGCTGTTTTACATGGTGATCAAAGAAGAGGGAATTATTAACCCAGGTTCTCAGGCCTCTAACTACATTTTTATTTTGAAGTAGGCTATTGTCAATGCTATATGCATGGAGGATTGTTGCCAAATGTAACTGTGCTGCATTTTTTAGCACTTAGCTTACACCCATTTTCAATACTTTACTGTGACATAGTTCAGAGCAGGATTATTCAGATGGTATTAGGTATGTGCCAAAATCTGTATTAGTAAAGGTTACTGGAACTTCATGCACACTCCTGAGGAAAAGGGGTCAGTATGAAGCAACCTACTATGTGTCTTAGGTCTATCTTTATTTATGTATTTATTCACTTAATTATTTACTTGGAAATGTCCATCTGGGTAATACCCATGTTATATACAATTCCAATCACAAAAGCTCTAGGGATACACTGATTCTATACATGATATAGACTTAATACGTGATATGCAGTTAAGTACAGAAACTACAATCCATTAGCTACGGCTAACTATAACGTCAACATATTGTCAAGATGTACACTTGTGGTTACTTGGTACCATTGAACAACAGTACTATTAACTTCAGGACATTCCAGCAGATTAGCAGAAGTGATAACTTTTATTCTATGCAAAATGACAGCTCAAAAAAATGTTAACACTTCATTCATTATGAATACACTGGGCACAGGCACTAGACTCAATGCATTATGGGATATGGTCTTTCTTAAAAAGGCTACGTTATACAATTATCTTGAAGTGGCAATGGCTATATTACATATGTGCAGTATATACAGACTCAAGCAACACTACATGGCTTGTCATCACACATATGATGACACGCAATCAGCAGAACAAGATAAAAATAGGTGTGGAGATAATCATGATGAGATCAGATCATGTGCAACATTATTTTAACGTAATTATAAGAAACAGAAGTAGCAGCATCCTAACAAAATAAAAGTCATAAGGGGAATTCTAATATTCTACAAGAAGGTGAAAGATATAGAAAGGATGAAACACGACAGACATGTTGATAGGTAGAGAATGAGAGAAGTCAAGGTTGTAGACAAACAGAACAGCATGTTATGAACAGAAATCTACAGCTGTGGGGAAAGAATAACAAAGATGTTGGAAAAGGAGAGCATTGGAATGAAAGAGGAGAAATGCAAGAGAGAAGAGGTGAGAAGCTATGAAGTGAGAAGCCGAGGGCCAAAAACATTCATATAGACTCAGTAGGTCAGGAAGAGGAGACTAGTGGCATGACATCATTAGCAGACCAGGGATGAAGAAAATGTGCATAGTTTATAAATGTAAGGGTGATGAGCTAGGGTACGCAGATAGTTTTCCAGGAAGTTAATGAAGGTCCATGGCAGGAGATAAAACTTCAAACCAGACATGAAGAAGGAGTGAACAGGTTTTTCAAGACAATCAACTTTAGCCATGATTTTGATAAATAAGGCTACTAGACAGAGACACACTTTGCTAGAATAAAGAACTAAGTAATGAAGTTAATGAATAACCCTGATAAATGGGAAATACACAAATGTGTGTAAGTATTTAAAGAGAGTTCAAAAACATTTATATCTTTCCTAAATATCACTTTGCAACAAATGCAGACTCCCCTCTGTTATCTCCTCAAGAAAAAAGTAACTCTTTGAAATCACCTCAAACTTTGCAATACTTCACTGTTAAGGAAATTGCTAGCTTTTAAACAAATCAACTGTTTCCTGACCACAAAATCACACACATTTGAAAACTTTTTTTTTTTTTGAGATATTGCTGTTGGAGGATTAGCTTTCAATGTGCGTGCTTTCATCAAAGGGTCCAGAACCCCAAGAAAGTACATAAAAACAAGTGGCGAGCATTTAAACACTGAAGCAGGATGGTTATGACTGAATGCAAGAAATATTTCTTTGCTAAGCAACAGTTTTAGAGGTACTTACAGGCAAGATATCCTAAAATATCAGCTAGAGACTGCATTCATTTAGTTTGGTACAAAACAAGTGATATGATATATACAAGCACATGGTAAGACATAGTATTTTAAAAAATAGGTAACATCTGCAAGCAGGTGGTCCTAATACATGAAAAAAGATACATATAGCTATGTATTATGAAACTTGTTTGTATGTGTATTAACTCTAATATCACACTATAGCTAGCTAGATTTAAGGATGTTAATCAAGTTGCCTAATGCAGAGATTATGACTGCTTTCCTGTTACTGGAAACTCAGTGTAGCAAGTACTGAATTGTCTTTAATCGTTTCTATAGAAGACAAAAGTGCATAAAGTAGTCAACAATCAGTATGGTGAATAACAAATCTGATACCCAGTGTAGAGTTTGCCTGTCATGAATAGTATAGGATCTGTAATACATTGGCATACATAGCTTTCAGTTCATTATTCTAGAAGACTGATTTGAATGGAGAATAGTTCAGCTTATTCCTGGACATTTTGTCATAATGAATGTGAAGAAACAGAGTCAGTTTTACCAAATGCATTCCCTGTTTCTGACCTAAATGCTGGCCCTTGTAACTTTAGGGGTTCTTGATTGTGGGTTTTTAAAGGGTAATATGAATCAGTCTGTTTTGTTAATGAAGGGCAATGCTCTTCATTTAAAAGCTTGAAAAATCAGGGCTGACAATAGGAAAGTGCATTTATCCATGACTGGTAGCCAGTTTGCTTTTTGTGGAGAAATATGGTGGTGCTCTGCAGGATTTTATGAAGAGATGTGGGAGAAGTTTAGTGCCATACAAGCAGCTAGGCTATTCCTCAAATTAGCCCTTAAAAGTGTTACATTAATAAATGCCTACTTATAGGTTCACAGGTGTGTACTAGGCTAACAACCACTGGGGCCTTTTTAAGCCTAGCCATGCATTCCAAATCTGTGACAAGCTCTGTTACCCTTGGTAAGTGTAAGCAGGGACTTGGGAGATGAAATATTAGCAAGCAGGGGCCTGGCAGGTGAACCATTTAAACTTTCAAAGTATAGAGGAACCATACAGTGAACAGCAAGAGTATTTTTAATAGAAAATATGTTTTTAAATTAATTTATTTACTGACATTTGACTACTAGAAAAGTCTGACTGGGTAGATGCCTATTTTCAGTGGAGGCTCAGGGAGAAAAGCACCAAAGTAAAAATATTTTAACAATAATAATTCTACAATCTTCAAAAATAATGCAAAAACAGCTACAATTTAAATAATTATACCAAATTAAACATAACATGAAAACAATAGTTAAAGACAAATACAGCTTATAGGACAATGATTTGATATTTAGAGAGATTTTAAGCACTTTATAGAGAAATTAAAGATTACCATTTGAAATGTCAGGACCCGATAGAGAGTCCCAAAATATGTTGACTGAATGGCCAAAAGATTTTTGTATATTTAAGTTCGGGTGGTGCAGGATTAAAAATAACTTTAAAGGAGAAGAGCAATTTTGAAATTTGCTTATCTTCTGTGTTTTCGGGCTTTTTTCGGCTTGTAGGCACTCAGCATTTCAACTGGTGACATTTCAATAGGGAGCAAAATTAAAGGTATGCTAGTATAATACAAACAGAAATTGCAATATGAAGTGAGAGAAAAGAACAGGGTTATGGCATATTTAAATAGAGAGGGGAGAGAGAATTCGACTGAAGAAGGAAGAATAAGGAGGTGTAAGGTATGAACAGGTACTTGTTCATATTTAGGGTTCTAGTTTATCCTGGGGTTAACCAAGAACAGGGCCACAGTTTGGCTAGGAAGCCTTTCAGAATTGTTTTAAAGGAATGGAGGGAAGGTACTGACCTGATGGATACAAGTGAGGAGTACCAGGCCTTAGCAATATGATATGATATAAGTACAGACCCCGCCCAGCAGATTTCGTAAGTGTATTGACAGAGAGATGATTTTGGTCATTGGACTGTAATAACTGATTGAGAACACAGTTGTGTAGAATGGCATTTAGCTCTGGACAAGCAGATGAATGCTGGATAATTTTACATGGGGCAAGCAGCTGAGCATATATTAGTTGATGGAGTAGTTCTAGCCAGTTTATGTTTTTAGTGCTATAGAGTGGTGGGCTCTGAAAGGGGTATTTCTTGCAAATGTAGCCACTTTATTATGTCATTGTTCAAGTTTTTATTTTTACAATGCCTCAAGGTTAATAAGGATGGGAGCACCATAAAATAGTGAGGATAGCAGGTAAGTAAAGGCAAGCTTAGTTTAAATTACTTTGGTGAAAAAGTATTTGGCTCTGCAAAGCATCCCTAGTTTTTGTCAAATTTTTATGTAATTTTGTATATGTAGGTCAAATTTAACATTATCATCCCCTATGATCCCAAATAATTTATCATGATAAGTGACTTCAATGGTTGTATTGTTAAGATAGAGGATTTTATATATTTTTTTCTATGAGCGAGGGTTTTGGGGGAAAAGTAGTAATTTTTTTTTGATTGAGCATGAGTGAGTAATAAATACATGTTTCTGTGGCTGTTAAATCTTCCAGAGTAATTTTTTGGAGATGTGCCAGGTTGTGTGATATACATATGAGTGTGGCATTATCTGTGTAGTGTATTAGGGAGGCCTGTTGTATGGATGCATGGAGAGTATCGGTGAGAATGTTAAAGAGGAGGGGACCAAGGATAGAGCCTTTTGGTACACCGATGGTGACTGGGGAGTATGGAGAAAAGGATGATTGCTATTTTACTGACTGATACCTACTGGAAAAGCAGCTTTTGAACTATAGAAGGGTGGGCTGAGGTACACCCAGTGAGGACATTTGAAGTTTGTTGTGACAAACTATGTTGAAGGCTTTAGACAAGTGCAGAACTAAGGAAGAGACTAGTTTGCTGTTATCTGTAGCTTTACTGACAGTATCTACTATGGTTAAAAAGTGCAGTGTTAATCATGCTGTGTGTGTGTGGGGGGGGGGGGGGTTCTTACTGTGGATGATATATTATCAAGTGTTTTTGAATACATTTTCAAGTATTTCTGGGGCAGAGGGTACGTTTTCTATAGTTCGATTTAGTGGTGCCTATTGAATTTCTTCTTTTGTGTAGATGGATAATGTGTAATTTTTTCCAGAGAGATATAATGTGGGATTTCTAGATTGACCTGTTTATAAGGATTGAGACAGGATATGCAATGCTATTGTCTGATATTTTAAGGTAGTCACATGAAGATCATCAGCTGAAGTAGATCATGGTTTGAGTTTAAGAGCAGTTTTATATAGAATGCTGGCATAGGTTTGAAGGTCACAGTGGATGTGATGAGGTGTGGCTGTTGTTCAGCGTTGGGATTAGATGTTGAGGAATCATTGGTTATGAAGTCTATACCATGAATGAAGTAAGCAATACTTATAATATCATTTAGCAGACATCTGCATAGTAAAAGAAAAGAAAAGAAATTACATTTACGATAGTTTTATGAAATTGTAAAAATAAATGGTATTTCTAGCAAGTTTTCCATTCAGTGCAGACTGATTTTTTTTAAATCCTACCTGTCCAATATTTTCATTATTTACACAAGGAAAGACGTATTAAGTATTAGGTACATTAAGGTGGTAGTTACAGTAAGTTAAACAAAGAAAATACATAAATGCAAGACGTACTAAAGTGATATAGGAATGTTTTAGGGGGTGATGAAGATATTAGATGCATTGAGGTGATATAAAATTGTACTGGTGTTAGGGAAGTAAAGTTATTAGTGTTAAATTAGTTAAAATGATTGTCAGGAAAAGAGAATATAGCATAACATTCTGATGTTATAGGGTTGAAGAGAAAGAGAAATACTGTCATTAGAAATTTCTAATTACAGACTGTCCTGAGGTTTTTGTTTTACTTATTTTTCTGGTATATTTTATACATCTGATTTTTTAAGCTTATGGATAACTGGTCATTCTGTATAAGAGGTGTGAAATATATAAGGGCAGGTGATACCAGACATGTTTAATTATTCTCACATAGAGATATTAAAAATAGAGAAATAAATGCATGTGCACTTATAGTAGCCAAATGGATTTCTGAAGTAGAAAGTACTTTTCTTGTTACAGTCTTTCCAAAACCATTGCTGCTTTTAATACCAGCACATAATTTCATACCTCCATGCACCTTGGAAATATTTTACTACTTCTTACTTTTATTGCAAGGATTATTTTTACAGCTTCTGATGATTATTTGACTTTTTCATGTTTGTGAGGTTAAACACAAAGCTTTATGTGGCAGATGATAAAAAAGTTTTTTTTCTCTTGTTCTCCTTTAAAAGTCCTTCACGATTTGCAATTCATTTTATTTTTGAACACTCAAATAAAATGAGCCGGTCTTAAAAACAACACAAATGTAAAATATTTCTTGCCTTGCTGTTTTGTTTAAACTGGTGTGTGTGTGTGTGTGTGTATGATTCAAATCTAAGACTAAAATGCATTTGAAAAGGCAGAGACACAGTTCCTATTTTCTGTTTTCTTCTGTTGTCTAACTTTTATATGTGGAGTGAGAAAAAATCCCCTGGAAGCCTAGATATCTGATACTGCTTTAGAGTGACTCTAAACATTGTTAAAATCAAACCCTGGAGCCCTGCCTGAGCAAAACTACTCCCCCCGCCCCTTTGCATTCTCACTAGCTGCTTTCATTCTAACCTCCCCCGCCTTTGCTTTTTCTCTCTTGCTCTCGCTCTCTCTGCTTCTCTCTCTCCCTCTCAGGGGAAAAAAGGTCATTGCGCAAATGATTAGTCAGAGCTCAGTTGGCATAGCAACCTGATCATGTGACTGGGACAGGCATGCATACAGGACAACAAAGAGGTCGATGAACAGCCAGTGCCTGGGATCTAGAGCTTTTCTATTTACTTTAGGACCAGATTAAATATGAAAAAAAGACTATGTTACCTTAGCTAAACTTTAATTTCTAATTTATTATTGAAATATAGTTTGATTTAAAAATATTTTTAAATTATAACATGTCATTATTTCATTAACTTTGGAATAATTTGGGATACAGGAAATGTATTTGTACTGTTTTAATTTGCAGCCTTTGCGAAGTGTATTTTAACCATGTAATGACTATGGTATAGTTAGCTGTTAGCTTACTTTTATGGTTGATACGGCTGCTTAAATGGGAAAGCAAGAAAGCAAAAGTCTGTGTGAGAAGCAGAGTATGAGTTTGTACGATACATGTTTCACAAGTCATAGGTTCATTTGTTGCCTAGGGACATACTTCATGTTACAACACTCCCAGCTTAGCAAATAGGGGAGGGGTATCATTTTGTTATGGGACTGGAGGCTCCAATCTTTAACTGAGCACTGAAGCCATAGATCCCATCTGCTTTTCTGACAAAACATCATCATTTAGAAAAAGAAGTGCAGTGTTCATCCTAACATGCCATCCAGCAATGTCATAAAAGTATCTAGTACAGCAAAAATAAATAAATAAATAAATAAAACAAGAAAGACTTTTAGCTGACGAACTAGTACATATTAAAGTAATGGAATGAACTACATATGGTGCTTCATTTGTTTCTGCTTCCCTTCTCAAGAGAAGCCAGAGCATTTACCAGAAATCAAAATATTTTCCAGCTATCACAATCTTTTTATATTCTCCACAGTTGAAGTCTAAGTTAATGACATCATAGGGTGGCCATCAGAATCACTGGACTTTGTGTTTTGTACTCTGTAATCTATATTTATGAACACGCAGATTGAAAAGTACTAAACAGGAAAAAAATGTGATACACTGGAGTGGATCACTTTTACCACATCTTTAACTGCTCTGTCTTCAAGTTTTATTATTACCTTGCCTTCCATTTTTTTATTTTTATTTTTGTAGTACAAGATGCAAATTAAATAATTTAAATCCTTCTTGATCAAAGTGAAGAGTATACAGAAGAGAGATTATTTAAGAACGAACATGGTGGGGAGCACCACCCCACACCCTAGGTGTACTTTTCTATTTTAGAAATACAGTGTATGCTTGTGTCTGTGTGCCTTTGTTTTGATGAAGATGGAAAATCAGTAATTAAATTGCCAGATTTCAGTAGTGATGAGCTGAAAAATGCAGATGTTTCTAAAGTTTGTTGTCAAGACCATGGGGGTAAGAGTCTGTACTGCAGTACAACTGCTACTGTGTTTTTCATTAGAAGTGCAGTCCAGGCAATGTTTAATGTTTCTGACTGTCACCATTCTTATGGGTTTATTTTACTTGTAATTCAGTAGAGAGAATGTTTTAGTATTTATGACAGTCTCTACATCACAGTTTGATACTTCATATTAGTATTATACGATTTGCTGCCCTAGCAGGAGGGAACTTTACTACATAGTGTAAGACCAATGTTATATTTTAATTTATTTTTTGTTTTTAATTTTATGTATTTCTTTGTTAATTTGGTAGGTGAGCTAGTCCAAAGACCATTTTAGTCCAGTACTTTCATTTATCCTGTATAAAATCTTTCGTAAACTTACTTTTCTGCATTCATCCCCAATTTGAACACCCTCTATTTGTAATTAATTGCTTATTGTTGTTACTGTAAAAATATGCTAATGCTATTATTATTTTTCTCTGAGCTAAATCTGTATCTCTGTTTTTTTAATATTTTTTAATGTGTATTAATGTTCTGACTTGGGGCGGCCATGGTGGTGCAGTGGTTAGCATTGCCACCTCACAGCAAGAGGTTCTCCGGTTCGATCCTCAGCTGGGGTGCCTTCTGTGTGGAGTCTGCATGTCCTCCCTGTGGTTGCGTGGGTTTCCTCCGGGTGCTCCAGTTTCCTCCCACATCCCAAAGACATGCTGCAGGTGGATTGGACACTCTAAATTGGCCTTAGGTGTGAGTGTGTGCGTGTGTGCGCCTTCTGTGGAAGGTTGGGCGCCGGGCTGGCAACTCGACACTGTAAAACTCCACTGCTAATCATGAGTGGACAAGGTGATCAGCTGTGGTGACCCCTAACTGGGAAAAGCCGAAAGAAGATTGATTAATGTTCTGACCTGGAGCTTTTCTCCCCGGGCCTCTGCTGAAAATGGACATATATCCAGTTGGACCAGCCCGGTCAACAAATGTAAAATAAAATAAAATAAAATTTTCAGCCACAACACCAGGTGCAGAGCACAATAACAGATTAACAATTGCATCAACATTTTTCACAAAAATGCTTTTAATTAAAAGATAACCTTATAAAGACACAAATCAAATGCTGCACTAACCAGAAAAAAACAGACAGACAAAAAAAAAAACACAGTCTGCAACATCTGAAGACGTTGCAAGTATACAGTAAGTTAACTTAACAGTATATGTGTATATTTAGCAGGGCTTTTTTTTTTTTGAAGGGTGGAGGGATGCATCTTGATTTTTGGGTATCCCAGGTGCCCGGCTAATATGTGTTTCAAAATGGCTTCAGAAACAGTCTAACTTGTAAGCATATATGTATTTTTTTGTAATAATGTTCTTCATAGCAGAGACATGAATAGTCATTTAATAAGACAATCATTTTAGGGTAGTGACACTTGACTGTGTGAATGCAGTGGATCAATATTATTGCAATGCATCTATATATCTGCATCCATTTTATTAAGCTTAATGTTCACATATGCAAATGCCGCTGAAAATGTAAAGGAAAACTAAAGCTATGGCACAGCCAATCAACTACTACATACTTACGTTTTCCAGTACGACTATATTTTCAACTGGAACAAAGAACAGGTAGAGGTACATTTCTTTGTAAAAATAACCTTTAACTAACAATAACCTCCCAAGCACCTCCTTCTCAGAATATTATCCAAATTGACTAGTTGGAGGCATCATATTGACAAAAAGGCAGCCCTGTCTAGCTTGTTTTCACCTACCTTCAACCACTTCCACCCAAGAAAATGTAAAAAACCTTATCTCCAACATTATGTAATAAATACCTCACTGAAAGCATATTTTCTTACTGGGTGACTTCAGCTTAAATGTTAACTAATCAAAATGTATAGAGTGTTTAGTTGACTAAGGCCCAACCAAATTAACCTCCCTTAACTGACTTAACCTACCTATCAACTGTTAATTGCTCACTGCTAAATATTACTTTTAACATCCCTAACCAAATCACAACTCTTCATCATCATTATTTTCTGAGTGAACAGTATCCTCACATTCCTTATTAAAACTGGGGGGGGGGGGGGTAAAAACTGCTTTAGATCAAAGTCTTCGCAAAATGTCCACACTCTACACAGAAAACTATCCACTATTTATTTTATTTTACTTTGGTTTTGTTTACTGGATTTGTCTGAGTGGGTTTAGTCAAAAACTTCGTTTCAGTGGACACCCAAAGAGAAAAGCTCCAAAATATTATATACGTTTAAAACAGACATTCATTAACGTACAAGAACAGGCATTAATTAATATACATTAACCATTACACATTGATTTGCTAATTAGATTACATTCATATGAAATAAAGGCAACTGTTACATCATAACAAATAATTATGCATTAGTAGATGTTGAACATTGAGCATTTGCAGAGGAGTATTAGTGTGTTTGTCAGAAAGATAAAAGATCATAGGATTAGTGCTTAGATATTCAAATGAAGGTGAGAGAATGAACTAAGTTGGGAAAAACATTAATATTGCACTCCTCTATTACATTGTCGGGAACCAAATGCATTAGCCAGCAACCTTACCTCTGTTCTCATCTCTCTCTACTAAACAGCCTTGTCCATTAATTATAGATTCATATATCCTCAAGCAACTAATCAAAACCTCAGCTTTCAGTATCAGGCAGACAAGATCAAAATGGCAAAAACTGCTGTTTTGGACACACAATATTTCGCACATCTCCCGGTTACAACAGAAACAAGAGATAATGGTATCTTGCAATCACGGTTAAAATGACTACCTTGCTCCAACTGAAAAAAGAACTGAATTCTCTATAAACTATTTCTAATATAAACTGCTGATTTATTATCCAAGTTCCCTAAACAAGAGACAAATGCTTACTCTTGGAAAAGGCTAAGAGGTTTCCAACCTAACCAAGATCTGAACTGCTTGGATTCATAGGTTCATAGGTAGGTATTAGGATATTGACCCTAGGGCCTATTTAAGCCTAGCCAAAAAGGTACCCTGGCTTTCGCCACCCAAGAAAATTATTTTCCTGTGCTCCTGTGAGCAGAGCCACAGAGGTGACCCCTGGAGTGAATTTCCTATTTCTCATCCAATCATCAAGATTTTTCTTGAAGAGTGCTAATGAGGAGCTTTGTTTGATATAGATAGGTAGTTTGTTCCAGAGTGTGGGAAGTCTCTGGGACAGCAATCTATCCCTCCAGCATGTTCTGTTTATTGTAGTGACAAGGTTTAGGTCCCTAGAGCGTGTAGCTTGGAGGGATTGGGATTTCTTTAAGCGGAGCATGTCCAACAGCTCTGGGTTTGACATAGCTTTGTATGTTAGGCAGAGATCGCCTCGGAGTAGGCGATATGCGATGGAGTAAAGCTGGAGGTTTTTTTTTAGACGGTCTTCGTAGGGCATCTGTTTGAGGCTGGTAATCCTCTTTGTGAAGTATTTCTGCGGTCTTTACAGTTGTTGTAGATGTCTTGTGAGGTACATACCAAAAGGGGCGTTGTACTCTATAATGGGTCTAATGAGTGATGAGTAGAGGGGAACAATTACCTCTTTTTTCCTGGATGAGAAACCTTTTGTGATGAGGTGTGTCACATAGAAGGATTTCCTGACTACTGTGGCGATGTGATTATTAAAAGAGAGACTACTGTCCACCTGTGTTCCAAGGTTTCTTATCGTAGTTTCGGTGGTAAGTAGACTATCACCTATGTGGTAGCTCATGGGTACAGAGTTTTTACCAAAGGGGATGACAATGCACTTTTTGGCATTGAGCTTGAAGCCATGGCTTTGACACCAGGCATCTGTCTCCATGAGGCCCTTTTGCAGGATGTCCACATCATTAGGAGTTTCAATTACGGCTCCTAGTTTGCAGTCATCTGCGAACTTCATTAGTCAAAGACCTTCTGTGTTAGCATGTACTTCAGAAAAGTAGAAACCAACAGGAGAGGACCCAGGACTGAACCCTGTGGTACTCCACTTGTCAGTGATCTGAAGTTGGATTTGGAGTCTGCTACTTTCACAGTGTGGGTTCTGTCAGTGAGCCAATTGGCAATCCATCTTGTGACATAGTGATTTATACCTAGTTTAGTGAGTTTATCTATAATTCCAGATTGGGGGATGGTGTCAAAAGCCTTGGCGAGATCTAGATAGGCTGTGTAAACCACCTTACCCTAGTCTACGGCTTTAGTGACTGCTTCAAAGATGTCTATCAGGTTTAGGAGACATGATCTGCCTTTTACAAACCTGAACTGAGTGGGGTCCAGAGTTTGGAGATTACCCAATGTCTTTATGTGTAAGATCCATGAAACGTTCCATGGCTTTGCAGACCAGGCTTGTTAGGCTAATGGGGTGGTAGTTCCTGGGGTCCGTGGTGGATCCCCCTTTGTGGAGTGGGATAACCATTGCTGTGCCCCATTCAGTGGGCACAAAGCCTGAGGTGAGGCTATGATTGAACATGGTGCTTAGGTGGAGTGCCAGTTCATTCTGCAGTTCGTGTAGAATGCAGCTTGGGATGCTGTCAGTTCCCATGGATGCTGTGTTCTTGGCTTTGGAGAGTGTGGTTTTTACCTGTGCAGCCATGATTACAGGAACTTTGCATTCTTCCATTATAGAGATGGGCCCTTTAGGGGGTGAGAGGGTGGTAAAGTTAGCACTGAACCTATCTGCCAGGATTTTGGCAATATCAGTTGGTTCTGTATATTTAGTGCCATTGTGCTGTAACTCAGAGCAGATCTGAGTGTTGCCTTTGAGATTCTTGACAAGGCTATAGAATGCTTTGTGGTTGTCTTTAGAATCAGTGGCGATTTTGTTTTCGTAACTAGCTTTGGAAGATTTTGTGAGGGATCTCAGCTTCTTACTGAGGCTGACCATGGAGTTCCACCAATCATGGGATTTTACTCTTTTTAGCAACAGTTTCTTTCTTCTGTTGCAGAGTTTGTTTATGGCAGGAGACCATCAGATTGGCTTCCTTTTTTTTGGAGGATAGCATCTTGGTTCTGTTAGGGATAGCACAATCCATGGACTCATGTAAGTACTTATAAAGTGCATTTGTGCAGGATTCAGCAGTCGTCCATCTATTGTTCATCTGCATGGGTGTCGTGAAGTTTGCCACTTCTGTCTTAATAAGCGTGAAGTTGGCTTTGGAGAAATATTTTACAATGATTTCCCTAATGGGGGGTGGGGGTGGTATGTGGATGTCTAGCGGGATTAGCTTGTGGTCGGATCTGACCAATGAGGAATTGACCTCTGGTGTGGAACACTGGTCACCCATGTTGGTAATGGCCATGTCTGGGATATTGCTGCCCCAGTGGGGGTGTGGAGAAGCTGATCCAGGGCACTGGAATTTATGAATTCCAGTTGAACAAAAGAGATGGCACATGAGTAGTTTTCCCAGTTAATGGTGGGGTCGTTGAAATCGCCCATTATTAGGGTGTTGGGTTGTACCCTAATATTTTCCACTGTATCAAGAAATGAGGAGTGGGAATCCTGGGGCATGGTGGGGGATCTGTACCAAGTTCCAATCTGGATTGTGGTCTTGCCCAGAGTTAGTTGCACTTGGATAATCTTGGATGCATTATGCTGAGCAACTAGCCTGGAGGTGTGGATATTCTCAATAAATATGGACACGCCTCCGCCTTTAGTGTTTCGGTCCAGGTTAGGTGACCGAAAGGTGTGGTATGAATTATAGTCTGGTAATGCAGGGGTGCTCTCTGGAGTCTTGAACCAGGTCTCTGTCACTGCACAGATGTCAATGTTCTCCATTTTAAGGAGTGCCTCGAGTGAATGCATTTTGAGGTTTAGACTACTAGCATTCAGTAGCATTACCCTCAGATTTTGCTTGCTTGTACCTGTTAAGGTGGTGAATTTGTCTTTTGAACTTTGCCTAAAAAAGGCACTATAGGGGTGGCAAGAGCCTAAGCTGGTATCCATAATCCCAAGGGCAACAGGTGCAGGCCATCTCTGGCAAAGCATCGTGGCTTGTCGATCATTCTTGTCATCCCAGGTAGACAGATACTGGATCCACTTAGAATGACACCAGAAGCTTAGCCAATTGTTGAAGTCAGTCATTTTGTCCTTGTACTGTGTTATCATTCTGGGTGATGGCAGGATGCTACTCAGGGCTAGGGTCATACCTGCCTGGGCTACAAGATCGGAGAGCTCCTATTATATAAACATTTAACAATGAATTAATTCATTTGCTTTACAAATAGATTATCAATAAGTGCAAGAGGCTACAACCTCTATTCAATCCCATAAAATGTTCCATTCCATTAAACAGCAGTCCACTAACCACAGTTTCTAACTTTACTGAAAAACTAACATAATTCAGCAATTTATGTTTCTGTTATGAGCGTTTGTTTTAGGAGTCCTGAATGACACTGTATTTAAACTAAATATGTATAAAATAATAACTCTTTAGAAACAAAGTCAAAAACTTAGACAACAACCTAACTGAATCAGCCACATCATTTAGACACCAAAGCCACATTCAGAAAGTTTGATGCAAAATCACCTACCTCTTATTCTGGGCTCACTTAGGCAAAGATGTCCTGTGCACACAAGTAGAATATGGCCAATCCCTATTCACGACTGCCTTCGAAAACATTACCACCTTACATTCTATAGGGGTGAACATCACTGAACTCCTTAGAAAAGGGAAATTAGTTTCCCTTTTAAAGCAGAATCAACGTCCTTCTCTTTAAAAGCCTATGCTATGACACACTGTCCCTCCTAACAATGAAACTAATTACATCCAACCCAATCCACTAATGGCACTACTCTCATTACTTCATCCACTAAACATCATTCCACAGTCCACAGATTCTCTATTCATGCCACCTAATATTATTGAAATCAGAGACTGCAAACAATTCAGATGTCAGTTCAGACAATATCTAACTGAAAAAAAAATCAGTCCACATGTCAGAACACAGACCACGTCACTTAATTTCCGTGGTTGCACTATTACATTCATCTCAGAAAACTTTGCCTGCTTAATCTCCTAACCTCTCCAACTTACACTCATACCCACTGCTTCCCCATCTACCCTATCCATTCTCTGCTATATATCTAACATCTGTTTCTCCTGTTATTAGCTCTTCTATGGCATCTCTTGGATTCTACAATTTATAGTCTCCTGATGGAATTTACTTCCTCATTAGTATATACTACGCCTGTTCTTTTGGTTGTACGATACTTACCTCCCCTATAATGCCTGTATATGCATTGTATACATCTGATCCTACTTCTTGTTAAACTTTCTTGTAAATACATGCATATATATATATATTTTAACCTGTATTATTGTATGTCCCTATACTGTATAATTTAGTTATACCCTTAATTTTACTTTACTTTTGCTACTATGTATGTAATTGGAACCGAGTTTTTAAGTGGTCAGATCTTATTATTGCTCTTAACAGGTAACCAAAATTCAATAAATAAATAAGCTATAACATTTATTTATTTATGCATCTATTACTTTTTGACAGCCGGGTGGGTGTGCTGGTTGGCAGACCCATTTCAGAAGCACCCCAGGCCCCCAAGGCAACAATTATTGTAACAAAGTAAAACCTAGTAACAATATATTTAAAGTTTCTGTCACTTTTGAAGGTTTATGACATGAATCATAAAATAAGTACATACAGATGCCGTATTAATGTAAATGATCATTTGCAACAACAACTAAAAGCAGATGGCAAGAAAAGAAAAAAAAAACTAACACAATGTGGATGATTTAAGTATTGCATCATAGTTACACTTTTTGTGGTTAAAACAAATGCAGATATCTATATCAGAGACATTTGAGGACAAGAAAGATACAGATAGTGGGACACACATATATTTTGTTTGAGTTTATTTACAATATATAAAATACTAGTTAGAGAGTAGCAATGAAGCATTCTATCAACTAATTCACTCTACATGCCATGTGATGTTAAGATTACATACCAGTTTGAAGCTGAAGTGTGGTACCAGACTACCCCTTTTTATAGCAGGAGTAGCACGTTTCTTTAAACAGGCTCTCTTTGACTCTCTTTTTAAAAGCATTTGGTTTACTTTCCTCTCAAGATTCAGATGAGAGATGATTCCATATTGCCGGAGTTAACATAGGAAAAGCTATTTTGCCTGTAGTGGTTTGGAATCTATGTCTTGTAAGGGCTATGGCATCATCATATTTGTTGTTTACAGCATAACATTGTTGCTTAATTTGTAGTTGACTGGTAGGCAATGTCCTAGACTGAGAATTTTGAGGATTAGACAACACAGTAGAAGGACTGCCTTTTCACTGACTAGTAGCCATTTATTGCACTTCATGAGCTGGCAGTGGTGAGTTTGATGATTGGCCAGCAATACAAATCTACATATTTTGTTCACTGCTTGTAAGTCTTTGATTATTTATGCTGAAGTGGAATGCCACTATAGGCAGTCTGTATTCTAGTCTGGGTATTTTTATTAATACATTTCTAGCTAAATGTATGGTGGACTGTGAGGGTTAAAACATGTGATATTCTATAGCAGAGTTTGAATTGGAAGAATGGTTTGTTAATTATGATGTCAGTATGTTACTGAATGATAGTGAAGGGTCTAAGCTGAGACCTAGATACTTTTGCTCAGAAACAATTGGTCAGTTATACACAAGCAGAGATTTTTAGAAAGCATTTTAGATTATCTCAATACCATGACCCTGGATTTACTTGTGTTAAAATGACCAGTTTATTTTCAGTACTCTAGTTGCATAAATATGTGAAACTGGATTGTAGTTTATGTCATAGTGATTGGAGGTCTTGACTGACTTCTAGTGCAAAGTTGTCATCAGTGTACATAATATTACACTATGCAAATACTGTGGTGAAGTCATTAATAAATAGAGAGGACAGAATAAGTCCAAGGACAGAACCCGGGGTGCTCCTGTATTCAGGACTCCTTGATTAGTCAGGCAAGAGACAGAGTATACTTGGTATGGTCTGTCTTGAAGATGACCTTGGAGCCACCTTACTTGTAGGGTTCCCAGAATTTAGTTTACTAAGTTTGAAAAGGAAGTGGTTGTGGTTTACTGTTCCAACTGCCCTTGTTATATCTATGAAAAGTCTACCTGTTAATATGGAATCATTCAAATTATTAAAGACAGTGTCCGTGACACTGTACAAGGTGGTAATGATGTTAAAGACATTTCTGAAGCTATTGCTAGGCATTCCAGAACAGACTGTATTTACTTATGTGGTTAAACATTTGTTTGCATATCAGTTTGTCAGATATTTTTACGATTTGACAGAGGTTGGCAATTGGTCTGAAGTCCTTGATTTCTTTGGAATGGAAATTGTTAGGGAGGGAGACTATGATGACATATCTAAAGGAATCAGGGAAAAGAACTGAGATGAGGGAGGGAAAAGAAGTGAGATGAGGGAGACATTATAAATGTGTGTAAGGGGATCGGCTATGTGTAGCTCCCATTTTGAGGAAAGTGAAGTGCAGCTTGGAGAATGTACAGTAAGATTTTCTTCATGTAAAAGATGGGTATGTAGGTTGTGAGTGTGTAAAGCTAGGATGTGTAAGTATGAAGTTGTGAGGTGTTACTAAAAAGTAGGAAAGTATTGAAGGAGGGGAACTGTTTGGGGGTATAATTTATAGTTTGCACTAGGAAATTCCTGTAACTGTTAACAAAGTTCTAGGTTTTGCAGGTTACTTGAATGGAGGATGAATGTTTGGTATTTGGAACTGTACGAGTCAAATGCATAATATCAGTCTAGAATTGTTTAGGACTTTTAGCAAGCATTACTTATCTTTGTCAAACAAATGTGGCTTTTGCTGAATTAGTTGCCAATCTAGCCTTTTTATGTAGATTGAGGTATGTGTCGTGCAACTGTTTAATTGTATTCTGTTGTTTGAAGTCTTGCTGGGCATTGTCTTTGGTAATGAAAATTTATTTTCGCATTTAGTGTTAACACAGAGAATTTTTCACTTCTTATTCTCATTTTTACTAGGTGGAAGACAATATTCTGTTTGTCAAAGAGAAAAGTTGAGGGATAAATTGGGATACGTTTATGATTATAAAGGAAGCGATCTACATTATACGTGTACCCGTCTCATTCAATCCCTATTTTCTTTCCTACCGCATCTAAGAGATTTCAATTACTTAGCCTTCTCCATCTTTTTCATCTCTTCATCTCTTTTCTGTCTTGAATTTTGCCACTTTTACCCATGTTGTGGCTCTAGCTTTCTTTTAGCAAGTGGTATTTATTGTGCTAGCGCATAACTTGCCATACATGGAACTTTCTAGTCCCCTCCATCCATTACTCTTCTGACCTACATTTTTTTTCCCTATTATGCTTGCCTACTTTCCCCTCCAATCTCATCTGTTTCACACATTTTGCAGCAGTATGATGTTTTAGAGTGATATTTCTGAGGTTTGAGTATAGAGAGAGAGAGAGAGAGAGTGTGTGTGCGTGTGTGTGTGTGTGTGTGTGTGTGTGTGTGTGTGTGTGTGTGTGTGTGCGCGATTTGGCAAGCAGCATAATTACAATGAGTTTAAAGGACTTGTATTACCTCTAACAACACACCTGTAAAAGTACAGAGCCATTTGTCTGCTTTGGTGCTGTATAGGTCCAAGATTTTGATGCACAAGTATAACCTGCGTCGGTTATTTGAATTCCAGCCTGACCACTACCTGGTGTCTATGAGCAGTTTGCCTTTACTCCATATATCTGTATAGGTTTTCTACTGGTACTCCAATTTCTTTCGGCTTCTAAAACATGCTAAGGCTTTAGATAAATTGTTGGTGATACACCAAGGTGTCGGTAACAAAAAAACAAAAGAATGAAAATCAACTCACTGTTCTGGATTTGTTTGCGAGGCTTACCCTTCATCGGGGGGGTGAACTTTAAAATGGAATGCGGGAGCACACGTGTACATACACACACACATACATGTGCGTATAGGTATGTGTGTGTGTGTACATATACAGACTTACACACTCATAAATATAATATATTATACCATGACCCCCCCAAAACATGCACGCTGATTGGCCAGCATGCCCGTTGTAAATCGAGTTATACTAATGGAAAAAGGTCCGGTCGCCCGGACTTTTTTCCATTAGTATAACTCGTTTTTTTAAAACACTGTCTCGCTATGTTAAATGGGTTTAACATAGCGAGACAGCTTTAAAATAAGCAACGGAGATCTCCGTTGCTTATTTTAAAGCTGTCTCACTATGTTAAACCCATTTTACATAGCGAGACAGTGTTTTAAAAAAAAGCAACGGAGAAAGCAAGATCTCCGTTGCTTTTTTTTTTAGTGTTTCGCTATGTTAAATGAGTTTAACATAGCGAGACAGTTTTAAAATAAGCAACGGACATCTCCGTTGCTATTTTTAAACTGTCGCTATGTTAAACTCATTTAACATAGCTTAAACAAAACAATGGAGATCTTGCTTTCTCCTTTTTTTTTTACCCACAGCTCTGATGTACTGCTCAGGCGCCGAGTACATCAGAACTGCCGATGCCAGACATCTGAAGGGCAGCAAACAGGCATTATACTATGCCATTATTTAAGAAATGTAATAGTTTCTTTTCTTAAATAATGTCATGGTATAATAGCAATAACCCACTTCTGGGTGTGGGTAATGCTAAATTTATTTGGCTTTGTTTGTTTTTGGAGGTCCCGCCCATCGCACCCAAACGCCATACTTCCATTACCCACACCTATTACCAATTGTGCATATATTACAGTCTTCTGTGTGGAGGCATATGTGAATGGGGCGTGCCTTCATTGAAGGTTGTGCGTCAGGGCTGGTAACCTGGTACGTAAAAATCCACTACCAATCATTAACGGACCGGAGTTCCGCTGTGGTGACCCCTAAAGCCGAAAGTCACAAACAAACAGTTCAAATTTGTAGAAAGACAAGTTCTGTCAATATTCTGCCCTAGACTTGTTGCTAATATATTTAAATTGCATATTTTTGTCCCTCCTGTTAACCTATACCATCCCAGTTTTGTTTTTTTAATGGCTCCGCATTCTTACATTCCTCTACATACTCAATAACCTACTCCAGTTAATGCTTCCTACAGTCTGGGTTAAACTTTCATTACTTTATTTGGTCGGCATGCCCCCTTCCTTGCTTCTCTGACTTTTCTGTTAACTACATCCTGTCATACTATCCCGTAAGTGTTTTTATACTATGTCATCTCTCTCATTTCTCATATACCCTCATGTGAGAATAAATTTACCTTCCAGAGTGTCTCATACTGTTCTACATTCCCTTTATTACAGTGATACCCTTTATTTGCACCTTCTCAGTCAGTCAGGTATCTTTACAGAGAACTGAATATAGTACATAGCTGGGGCATGACCAGGGATCATAGAGGCAATATATTTTCACTGTTCCTGAAGGTTATCCGCCTAGGAATCCAGGCCAGCATCCTAGTAACCTTGATTATTGCTTTCTCCGTTTTCACAAGCCAGTTAATTTCTTCTGTTATTACCAAAGAAAGGTAATTTTTCTGAGCCGTATCTATAACACGGTAGTTGTGCATGTGGGGGTGAATCACTTGGCATGAAAAACCCTGAGGAAAATGCAAATAAACGTGTTTGTGCTTTCTATGCATGTCACAAATGCAGGCAAGACCCTGATAATGAGTAGAATCCTCCCTTGTCTACAAGTTATGGTTAAGTATAAAGAAAAGATGATTGGCTTAATCATTGGTAATTCTTGGTAATAATTATTAGAAAATCATATCAATATTTCGGAAAATAACACATTTCTTATTTTGCAGTGTATTAGAGGTACTTCATCTGTTCATCATTGGCACATTTTCACTTGGAAGAGTATGCACAGATCGTTCTACACTCCTGAAAAATTAGCAATGATATCTAAAAAATACAGTAGCAAATGCTGGAGATGTGATAGCGAAGTAATAGGTAAATGGCAACATATTACTTATAATTGTGTTCAATTAAAGGACTATTGGGAGAACATGGCTTTTTTTTACTTAAAAGGTTTATGGTCTAATAGCTTAGTTTTGAACAAATATCTTTTTTTCCCATTTTTAATCCACTTGCCATTAAAAAAAGATTTATATTTAATTTGGATTATTCTAACAGCAGCTAAAAAATATCACTAGGAACTGGATGAAAGAGAGAGCGCCTCCCTTTAATGATTTCATCTCATTAGTTGCCACGGTGGTACGGCGGTAGCATTGTTACCTCACAGCAAGAGGTTCTCCCGTTAGATTCGCGCCTGGCTTGGAAGTGCCTTCTGTGTGGAGTCTGCATGTCCTCCCCCCAGTTGGGTAGCGTTCGAAAGACATGCGTGCGTAAATGGGCGTGCCTTCATTGAAGGTTGGGCGTCAAGCTGGCACCTTGGCGTTTCATAAAAATCTACTCCCAATCACTAGCAGACTGCTGTGGCGACCCCTTACTGGGAAAAAGCTTAATGACAACAAAAACATTAAAAGAAGTCATCAATGAAGAAATTGAGAACATCTTCAAAACTGCATTCAACAATCCTTGGACTAACGTTCTTAATTTACTTGAAACTTGGAATAAATATTCTTTAGAGAATTTAATCATTAATATCATTAACATTTGTTGTAATTTCTTAGACATTTAATACATTTAATAAGATTATATTTTGATATGGTTGTATATATTGTGAATTGTTTATGAAAAAAATAACAACACTTTTAAATAAATAAATAATTGGGGTCAGTCTGGGGGGTCCAGAATGTGTCAGCATGGAAAGTGATACTTGATAGTCCTACTTCCTTTGCTGGGAATGGTCTGCACCTATCATGCAAAGGCTTTCGCATAGGTTCATAGGTAGGTACTTGGCTATCTGCCCGAAGGCATTTATAAGCCTAGCCAGAATGTGTTGGCTTTCACTGCCACCTTAGATTAGTTCCCTGTGCCTCTGTCCAGCAGAGCCATTGAAGTGATCCCTGGGGTAAACTTTTTGTTTCCCATCCACTTGTCAAGGTTTCTCTTGAAGAGGGTTAGCGAGGAGCTCTGCTTAATGTAGATTGGAATCTTGTTCCAGAGCATGGGAAGTCTCTAGGACAGGAATCTATTCCTCCAGCATGTCCTATTTATTGTTGTGGCGAGGTTTAGATCCCTGGAGCGTGTGACTCGAGGGGATATGGTTTTCAATAGGTGGAGCATGTCCATCAATTCTGGGTTGGACATGGCCTTGTATGTCAGGCAGAGATCACCTCTGAGTAGGTGGTATGCAACCGAGTACAGCTGGAGTTTCTTCAGTCGAGCTGCATAGGGCATCTGCTTGAGGCCAGTGATCCTTTGTTGAGGTACTTCTGTGGTCTTTCCAGTTGTCACTGGTGAATTGTAAGGTACATCCCAAATGAGGCATTGTACTCTATGATGGGTCTGATGAGTGATGCATAGAGGGGGCCCAATGACCTCTTTCGATCTGGATGCAAACCCTTTTGTGATTAGGTGGGCCACATATAAGGATTTTCTAACCACTTTGGCAATGTGATTATCAAAGGAGAGGTTACTATCTACTTGGGTCCCCAGATCCCTTATTACGTCTTCCATATTTAGGGGCTACCACCTATGTAGTAGTTTGTGGGTACTTTGTTTTTTCCAAAGGGGATGACTATGCACTTTTTGGCATTTAGCTTGAGGCCATGGTTTTGACAACAGGTATCTGTCTCAGTGAGACCCTTTTGGAGGATGTCTGTGTCAGCCGGAGAGTCAATTATAGCCCCTAGTTTGCAGTTGTCTGCGAACTTGGTCAGCCCTAGTCCTCCTGTGCTTGCCTGTACCTCTGAGAAGTATATGCGGAACAGGAGGGGTCCTAGGACTGAGCCCTGGGGAATGTCACTTGTAACCGGTTTAGAGTCAGACCTAGCTCCCGCAACTCTTACCATGTGGGTTCTGTCCGTGAGCCAGTTGGCAACCCATTTTGTGACATGGGGGTTTATGTTCAGGCTGGTGAGCTTGTCTATAATACCTGAGTGGGGAATGGTGTCGAAGGCCTTTGCAAGGTTTAGGTAGGCTGTGTGGACCACCTTTCCCTCATCTATAACCTTGGTAACTGTCTCAAAGAAGTCCACCAGGTTTAAGAGGCATGATCTGCCCTTAACAAAGCTGAACTGGGGGTCCAGTGTTTGGAGATTTCCAATGTCTCTGTTAATGAGATCCATGATGATGTGCTTCATAGCTTTGCAGACCAAGCTAGTCAGGCTTATAGGGCGATAGTTCCCAGGGTCCATTGTGGCTCCACCTTTGTGGAGTGGAATAACCATTGCTGTGCACCACTCTGTGGACATGTAGCCTGTGGAGAGGCTGAGTTTAAACAGTGTGTTTAGGTAAGGGGTTAGTTCATCTCTGAGCTCGTGTAGGATGCAGCCCGGGACACCGTCCAGTCCCATTGATGCTGTGTTTTTGGCTTTGGAGAGGGCTGTTTTAACCTGAGTATCTGTGATTTCAGGGGCACTACATTCTTCTGGTGTAGTTATGGGTGCTTTTGGGGGTGAGAGGGGGGTGAAGTTTGCACTGAACCTGTCTGCCAGGATGTTGGCTATATCGGTCGGTCCAGTGTATTTTGTGCCATTCTGAACTAACTCCAAGCAGATCTGAGAATTGCCACTTAGATTCTTCACATAGCTAAAGAATGCCTTGTGGTTATCTTTTGAGTCCTTGGCAATTTTTCTTTCGAAGCTAGCCTTGGATGATTTTATGAGGAAACGTAGTTTCTTGCTGATACTGATCAGGGATGTCTTCCCTTCTTGGGATTTTATTCTTTTCTGTGCTAGTCTCCTCCTTCTATTGTATAGCTTGTTTATGGCAGGGGTCCACCAGACTGGGTTCCTTTTCTTGGAGGAGTGAGTCTTGGTTTTGTTTGGGATAGCACGATCCATGCATTCTTGTAGGTGCCCGTAGAGTGCATTAGTAAAGGATTTTGAAGCTTGGACAGCGTTATCCTTTAGCATGGGGGCTTTGAAACTTCCCACCTTGGTCTTAAGTAACGTGAAGTTTGCTTTTGAAAAGGTTTTCACAGTGGTTTCTTTGACCGGGGGGTGGTGGCAGAATGTGGATATCCAGAGTGATTAGTTTATGGTTAGATCTATCCAGTGAGGGGTTGACCTCCGGTGTGGAACACCGGTCATCCATGTTGGTGATGACCAGGTCCAATATGTTGTCACCTCTGGTGGGGGTGTTGACCAGTTGATCCAGGGCGTTTGAGTTTATAAATTCTAGGAAATTTTGGGCAAGGGAGTTTGTACTTGAGTAGTTCTCCCAGTTAATGTTTGGGTAATTGAAATCACCCAATATCAGGGTGTTTGGTAGGACCTTTATGTTTCCCAGTGTTTCCAGGAATGAGGAGTGGGGGTCCTGGGTCATGGTGGGTGCTCTGTAGCAAGCTATAATTTGAATAGCAGTTTTGCCCATTGTTAGTTGCACATGGATGATCTCTGAAGCATCGTGCTGTGCCACTAACCTGGAGATGTGGGTATCCTTGATAAATATGGATACTCCCCAGCCTTTTGTATTTCGGTCCAGGTTTTGTGGCCAAAGTGTATGGTATGAGTTGTAGCCTGGTAGTGCTGGGGTGCTGTCTGGAGCCTTAAACCAGGTTTCTGTTACTGCACATATATAGATTTTCTACATACTGAGGAGTGCCTTGAGTGCATGCATTTTGAGGTTTAGACTTCTGGCACTGAGTAGCATTATCCTCAGTTTTTTGTTACTTGTGCTATTTATGGTGGTGGGTTTGTCTTTTGAGCCTTGCCTAAAAAAAGGCACTATGGGGGTGGCAAAAGCCTTGGCCAGTGTTCGAAAGCCTAAGGGTGACAGGTGCAAGCCATCTCTAGCAAAGCCGCGTGGCTTGTCGAGCATGTCATCACAGGCTGACAGACACTGGATCCCCTTTGAATGACACCAGAAGCTTAGCCAATTGTTGAAATTGATAATTTTTTCTCTATACCATGGTATCATTCTTGGTGAGGGCAGGATGCTACTCTGGGTCAGGGTCATACTGGCCTGGGCTACATGATCAGAGAGCTCCTCCATGTCTTTTTCATGTAGTCCAGGGAGGTATGGCTCAGGTCATTCACGCCAACATGGACAATGACAGAGTCATATTTGCATTTGTTCTGGAGTGACCTGAGTGCTTGTGTTATGTGGCAGATCCCGACAGGCAGCTAACAGTAACCTTCTCCTTGTTCAGCCTAGTGAGTGGGACGTCAGTGTGCCTGACTATAGAGTCACCTATTACTAGTGTGTTGGGTATGTTATTTTGCCTTAAGGGCTGTGATTGTGTGGCACACTGGTTTTGTGAAATATGTGTTTCATGGTTTGTGTTGCTTGGATGTCTGCTTTGGAGGTCTCTGTTTCTTCTGCAGATTTTTATTTAGAGTCTACGAGTATGTTTTCATGTATTTATGTGTGTTTTTTGCCAGTGCTGGTTTCATAGGTCTATGTGAGACTGGTGGTGTGATGCAAGTAATTCCCTTCTCCTCTTGACTGCCTGGTCCAGTCTTGGGTTGAGATAGCTTAGCCTCCAGTTTGGCTGTATAATTTCATCTCTCTCATGTATAAGTGTTTGGTGGAAGGAAGAGAGGGTTGTCTGTGTACATGAGGCAATTGTAACATTGCCTCAAAATGCCCAGATTCACCAGTTGGACCGGAGAGTACACCTGAAACTGCCCTTTGGACATGCCTGGATAGGTACAATGAACTGTTTTACTGATTGGCTGGTAAGGTCGAATAGAGAGCCTTGTCCTCTCTACAGTATAGGGTGGGGTCTAGTGCTAAGGTTTATTAGTGCGTGCTATGAGTTTG
Organism: Protopterus annectens; assembly: GCF_019279795.1. Classification (NCBI taxonomy): domain Eukaryota; kingdom Metazoa; phylum Chordata; order Ceratodontiformes; family Protopteridae; genus Protopterus; species Protopterus annectens. The sequence continues at coordinate 303,992,593 of NC_056750.1, forward strand.
AGCAAGTGCCGGTATGAAAAGTGAATGGTTTGAGTGCTTAAGTTGAAGGTTTGTCTAGTTCCAAGGGAAAAATTGAAGAGTAGACTTTGTGGAGCCGAGAATAGTTTTACCCTAGCTAACAGGCACTGCCCGGCACGCAAAACCTTGCAAATGTGGGTTTTATAGCAGGGAAATGAAAGAGATAGAAATTAGCCCAAAATGGCCAATAAACTACTAATTTCTGGGCTGAAACCACTCCTCCAGGGACAGATACACTGCTCAAAGCTCCCCTCTCTCACAGTGAACAGAGAAACTTCCTTCTATCCAAGTAAGGTATGGGCAAACACATAAACTTGTAACACAGCCCTGAATTCAGCACTAACCTGAAAACTGGACTATACTAGCTTAGAAAGGTGGGAAAACAAGTATATATATATATTTTTTTCAGAAAATAAAGCAGATACAATAAAAAAAACACTTTAAATGCACAGAAATGGCTATCACACTAGAGCCATACTAGTTAATGCTTTTGTTGCTCACACAGTGCTCATTTTAAGCAAAGTTTACTTAATCCAACTCAGCAAATGTATCAGTACTGAGACAGGGCTAAATCAAGGTGACTCTACTCAATGGCAGAAGTCTAGATAGCAAGCTGCTCAACCCTGAGACATTCCTGCAATTTGGAAGGCATCTATATATGTGCAATCATGGAATCATGGTTTAAATGTCCATATAAAACTTGCCATATACCTGGGTTGAGCATCTTCCATGCTTTCAAACCCAATGGCAACTATAGTGGTGTGTTCATATTTGTCAAAGACAATATCATCTCTTGACAGTTTCCCAGAGACCCCCAGATGGAACTTGCTGAACTCCAAATCACACTAAACAAATCCAAGTCATTTTATCATCTATTACAGGGTACCTTCCTTGACCCCAGAAGTTCACAGCAGGTTTATAGATGAACTCTCCACAAATAAGGGCTTCATCATTCTAGCAGACTGGAGTACCAAAAATTCCAAAGTAGGCTAGCCATGGAAGTTTTAGATCTAATAAATAAATAACTCATTGGACCAGATTTTTACTATCCTGACTATAGGACAAAATATTCTTGATCTGGAACTTAAAACATTGCATCAACATCATTACACAATTCCACTAGTAACTCCCTGCCCAGTTGAGTCAGACTGTAAGCTATTAACCTTTTCCCTCAAACTATCTAAATCTCCTGAAACTAATATATATTGGACTTAAAAGACTTCAAGCTCACAAATCTCAAATTCTATGATAAAGTGTCAAAATTCACTTATCACAGCATCATCGCAGACATCAGCTTGGCAGATAAATTTGCAAAGTAGTTTTATACCCACATGAATAATTGTATAGGACTGACTGTCTTGTCTAAATCCAAATACAATGGGGAATTTAAAATTAAACTGTCCAGGTGGTCCATCGACAAAAGTTAAAGTGTACAATAAAAGGAAAAACCCTTTAGAATATACAGTCAATCTAAAGACCTCAGAGTCAAGGAAAATATTTGGAATCTCACCATCAGTGTGGAAAAAAGACTATTAGAGCTACTAAGGCACCACATGACGCCAGCTTTTCATCTGAAGCAAGGGACTGTTACAAATTCTTTTTTAGCTATGTTTAAAAAATAAGAAACAACACTCAACCATGTACAAAACTTGTGCTAAATGGCAAAACCTACTTGGACCCAGTGGACATTGCCAATATACTAGCAATTAATTTAGTACACATTTCACCCCTGAGATGACTATCCAAAGTCCTACAATAGCCAAATCTCTCAAGCTACATAGCATTACTAAAGGACATGCATTATCCAACACTTCCTCCAAGGGACCAGATAACATGACAGAGCTGTTTGTTAAATAGTATTAAACATGCACTGGCAGAACCACTCTAACTTTTTTAACTTGATCTTGCTTTACAGGGTCAGTATCAGAAGTCTGGCGTGCAGCACTGGTGATGTCACTGCATGAAGGTAGTCCTATTATCAGCCACAGAAACTATAGGCCCATCAGTCTGACAAGTCCTAGTTGTATGTCCAAGGAACACATTATAACAGACTTGATTAACACAGACATTAAAAAAATTCATTAGGCTAGATCCACAGCAATTTGTTTTTCTAAAAGGTAGATTCTGTCTAATGGAAATGGTAAACTTTTTTCTGAAAAGTAAGGCAAGCTGTTGACTGTGGTCAGACTGTACACATAATCTACCTTCATTTGGCCAAGGTATTTGACACCATTCCCCATGCTAGCATAATTAATAAATTAAATGTATTACAAATAGACCCCCTATGTGGTTTCATGGATACTTAATTGGATTAAAGACAGGACCCCTATGCTGTGAGTCACAGAAGCAGTATCAGAGAATATGAAGATCGCCAGTGAGGACCCACAGGCTCAGTGCTGGGACCATTTTTGTTTATTATTTACTTCTCTGATCTGCACACTTAAAACTAAGCGTTATAACTAATCAAGTTTGCAGATAATTGCAAACTGGGCATCATTGTCAAATCTCGATTTATGCTAACTCACCAAAGGCAGTTTTGGTGAAAGTAAAATATTTGAAAAAATGTTTGCCAAAACTACCTCCATTGAACATTTGAGGAATTATTTATTTATTTTTGCATCCCCCTCATGTGAGGGGATAATGCCATTACATAAGAGTGGCCCAAGTACAGACCCATTAGTGGGACTAGTTGCATATGCAAAGCTATGTGGCACATTATCTCAGACCTCATTAATCTGGATATTGAATATCTTTAACCATGGACTCTCATCAATTTGACTTTGTCAAAAGAAGGTCTTTCCTCTTTAACCTAATTAATTTTTTTGATAAAATAATCAAAGCAGTGGATAGTGGTTATACAGTGTATACAGCATATTTAGGCATGGGAAAGTCCTTTAACAATATCCCCCTAACCTGAATATAAATCCTTACTTTGCCTGGTTGACTGACAAATCTCATGTGGTTACAGTCACACATGACACTTTTTAAAGCAATAAAGTTACCAGTAGTCTACCGCAGAATTCAGTGTTGGGCCATCTCCTATTTGGCATCTATTTCTCTGACCTTTAGGATAACACAACTGGCCTATGGTTTTCTGAGTTTGCAGATGGCTCTAAACTGAGTATTGTGATCCAGCATGGGTTACACTACGTTAAGAGCTGGTGCAAGGACAATGGTCTGAAAAAATTACATGTGAAAAAATGTGGCCTAGTTCAGCTTGGTAAACAAAACATTTTTATGAACCATATAGGAGACATACTCCTCTAATCAGACACTGTCATAAAGGGTTTGGGCACTCTCATTGATAATCATTATTATTTGACCATCTTATCTCCACAGTAGTTTGGAAAGCCTTCTATCTAGCTCATTTAATTTCCAAAGGCATTTCTTCTAGATCCAAAGAAGTCATTATTCCCCTTTACTCACATCTCATCAGACGCATTATTGAATACAACACACCTTTTGCCTAGTATTTGTCTAACCATATCATTCAACTTGAGACACCTCAGAGATACATAACTAATAAAATCAGTGGCCTTAGAAATCTTAGTTATCAGAAATGTCAGCCCTCTCACTCTATGCTCAATGTCTTGTAGACTCCTCCATGGAGATCATTATCCAGATTTTTAAGGCATAAAAGATCCAGTCCTCTCTGAATTTCTATTCCTTCACATTATAAATGGTAACTCAAATACCTGGTTAAAAGAACTAAATAAGATACTTGTGTGTGACAGTTCATATCCTGATGTTTCCCTCACCTTGGTAACAAAGTTTTCCTACATGTTAAGCAGAGAAGCACCCTTGCCATTTTCAAAGTAAACCAAGATAATTAGATGGGCAGCCTCAAACTCTCTCTCTCTCACCCGATCTAGTCTTGTCATCCTTGAGGCTGGAGAGAACTTTTAAACAGGGCGTTATGACTTGGCTTGCAATTAACTGTCTGTTGATTGCTTACTACTTACCTATGAGGGCTGTGGTGCAATGTCAGTCAGTTGAGTGGCAGGAGCACAATGGATTAAGATTAAGTAGATTCTGGTTTACTCAAGTGACACAGAATGTCACCTCATTGCAAAGGAAAGAGCTAAGGCTTTTGGTGGCAGATTAGAAATAACATCTAGATTTACAAGTCTTACTTCTGGGCACAACATTGGTTCTAAAAATAGACATCTTTACCAAGGGTAGTCTCGCCCATGCTCTGGAACTGACCTCTGAAAAGGCTCTGAGTATGTATGAGGATACTAAAAAGCCTCTGGTTGGATGTCATTCAGCTGGAACTTGTACTAGTAAATGAAAGGACCAACTGAATGTGACTGTAAATTACAGAAAGATAAAGTCATCAATTGTTTATAGAAATGTGTGCAACTGTTCAGCATATTCAGTTTTATGAGAGACCATGAATGTGGTGTTGCAGATAGTGTACTACCTATGGACTCTATAGTTCTAGGAAAGACACATGAGGAATGATGGGGATACTTGGGTGGTGTGACTGGGTGGAATGGCTTGCCTAATCTTAAGCAAAGTGATAATGTTTTTTGAAATTCAGTATTGTTTGTGGATTATCTATAACAGACACTACTCCTGAAAAAAGGAATGCTCATGCATGCACTACTTGGTTCCATAACACCTTTGGGAAAAGGTGAATGATTGACTTGGTAGCTGTATTATCAGAATTAAGACAATATGCTCTGGACACTCAGGTCAAGAGACAGATATGTTGAGCTACAAACTAATCAGCATTTGTTGGAGAGTGGGGGTCAGATGACCAGAACAGTGACTGGACAGACCTGGGAATAGAAAACAGAATATGGTTGTCTTGGGAATGCCTAACCAATGCTTTTCTGCATGTCAAGTTCAGTTTCGTCCTGCAGAAGAGCTTTTCCAATGTCCCACAGAAATATGGCACATGGAGCTTGATTGGGTCCTTTTCTATACCTTAGCAGTAGTGATGGAAGAAAGACGCTATGGACAAAACAAGATCAGTGATTGCCATAGGGTTAGACCTAAGATCTGCTGGTGGATATTAGATGCAAGGCATATTGTCAAGTTAAACAAATAGACCCTTGTATGCAGTGCTAGTGGAGAAAGTTTCCAAATCCAACTGATTTATATTGACAACACAGGAGGACAAAAGCTATTGCAGACCCACATGATACCGGCTACAAAGATGCCAAACAGTCTTGGTCACAAAACTATCCCTGCAGAACCTACTTAGCTTCCCTGTTGTGACAGAGTTCCCTAACTAGTGCTCCTTGCTTTGCCAACTGTTTTGGTATACAGAGGTAAAGCCCCAACTACATCCCAGGTAACCAAAGCTTGATTAGTGCCTTGGGCACCAACTACATCCCAGGTAACCAAAGCTTGATTAGTGCCTTGGGCACCAACTACATCCCAGGTAACCAAAGCTTGATTAGTGCCTTGGGCACCAACTACATCCCAGGTAACCAAAGCTTGATTAGTGCCTTGGGTACCAACTACATCCCAGGTAACCAACGCTTGATTAGTGCCTTGGGCACCAACTACATCCCAGGTAACCAAAGCTTGATTAGTGCCTTGGGCACCAACTACATCCCAGGTAACCAAAGCTTGATTAGTGCCTTGGGCACCAACTACATCCCAGGTAACCAACGCTTGATTAGTGCCTTGGGCACCGGTTGGAGCTGTTGTGGAAGAGAAGAGGAATGATGAGATTTACTCCGCTCACTTCTCTGGGGGACACACTGTCTGAGTTGGAATCCTGGATGTCTACCACGGATCCCTTAGAGGGGTGCTTTCTCAGGCAGGCAGGAAAAATCAATTCATCCCATCTAGAAGCATGGACATACTTTACAAAGTCTATTTGCCCACTAATCCATGGATATTTATGGGCATGCAGTGGCAGCATATGGCCGAAACAAAAACTCTAATTCCTAAAGTGTAGATGATGCAACCACAATCCTGGCTTATTTGACTGTCAATCAAAGGGGAACAAATGGGCCAAAAAGCTTTCATTCTAGGAAATGACAGGGTGTATGGGGTGTCGCTTTTGCCTGCCAATCTCCTGCTGTGGTCAAAGGTTTTACCAAAGCCAGGATGTAGTTATTTATTTATTTATTAACTTTGTTGACCTGATTGCTGGCCTGGTCCTCAGACCAGCAAATGAACAGGTAGGGCTAACTGGAAGGGCAAATGGGTACATCAGGGTGTGGTTTTCTTTATGAGCATGCTTAATTTTTATCCAAATATTTTTGGAACACCTTTACAAATATTCAACAGCTCTTCTGCACTAGAAGTTTACACTCTGAGTGCTTGAAATGTACTCACTACACTCCTGATCTATAACAGTGGGTTAATCAATACATGATCCATCCTTTGCATAGTCAATGCTGCCCAGAAGCAGTGCCACTGTTTAGTTACTCTTTGCTCTGTTCTTCCCATAGCCAAGCAGACCACAGTCTGGGCCTATATAAAACCTAAACTATGTATACACTCATAATGACACTCTTACATTGGACAAAGGTAATTATACAGATAGAGGTATGTGGTTCAATGCAGAGAATTCTGGCAATGAGCTGCGAACAAGTTTTATCTGTAGTCCTATATTTGATGCCCTACTGTGTGACTCTGAGAATGTACTTTAACCAAACAGTGCATAATTTAACCAAACAATGCTCACAAGTTGCTTCTGAAGCAGCACTTGTGCCTACTGGATTTACCCAATTAATAACCAATAAAATAAAACCAGTTATAAAGAAATATGTCATTACACACACACACACATTTAATCTCTGTATTAAACTCACAGAGATGTATATACGTGACAAGTGTACAAACACGCAACCTCACACATGTTTACTCTCTATGTTAAACTCACACATATCAAAACAATAAAATGCAGACACCATACTACAAGAGAGATATAAAACAAATCTGGACCACTAGGATGAACTAAAGTCATATTTTAATGCAAAAGCTGAATCAGACTGAGTGCTTTCATCTTGTAAAATTCAAAATGGACTTCATTAACTAGTCCAAATTTGTTTTAAAACTCACAGATAAGTATATAAGTGACAAGTGCACACAATGCCATTACTTCCTTGTTCCATTCCTCTTCCTGTTAATGTTCCAGTGATCTAGATAACAATGCATGTTGTAAGCAATACTCACTGTTACTCAACTGGTATTCAGGGCAAGAATTCAAAGTAAAATAAGTAAGACATCGTGGGCATTCAGAAGCCATGTGGCTAGAAACACCGGTATAGCCTAAAGGGGTCATTTGCATATATCTCATGGGCGTCTACTACAGGAGGCTTAAAGTATTACAGAGTGAAGACTATAACTTGCTGCATCTTTCTTGTAATTGTTATTCTTTATGAGATTATGTTAAATAAACAAATAAATAAATAATTACTATGATACTATGACGACTGGAAACCTCTGTGCTATAAAGAATCAGTTTGTGTACCATGCTAACAAATAAAGTAAAATGCAGACTGTGTGGAAGTTCTGCTCAACTGGCTTATATGTAACCTGTTCCTGTAGAGCTCTGGTAATTTGTGATAACTACAAACTTTCTTTCTGAATAATATTGATTTACAGCTGGCTGCTTCCATGCCATTGTTGCAAATTGTTTCTGTAGGCTACACACTAAAGTGCGCTAGCCGATTTACAGCATTTATAGCATTTACTGTCTGTTTTTTTCCTTATCTCTGTAATAAAACAAAAAAATCTCTTGTTTTCCCACTTTACTGAACTAGAGTAGTCCAGTTTCAGAGTTGCTGATCCCTGGGCTTTGTTTTTAGTTCCTGTTACTGATCCATTGCCTTATTAGGAAGGAGGGAAGTTTCTTTGCTTACCAGTGGGAGTGGGAAGCACTGTTGTCCGATTTGGTGAAGATTCAGCCAGAAACTAGTAGTCCATTGGTCGTTTTGGGCCAATTCCTAGCTCCCTTCAGCCCCCTGCTATAAAACACGCTAAACTGTACTGCTGATCTAACCAGCATATCCTATAACTGAAAAGTTCATCTCTACTTGATTCCCAAGTAGACTATTCTCTATCTGTAAAGCCTAGCACTTACTCCTACAGTACTTGCACCTTGATAAAGCACTCTTATTATAGATAGTACCCCACCAGCCTAAAACCCACTTCCCGAGTACTTTGAAAGTTCTTTATCTACTACTTCTAGTATGTCGAGGATCAGTTGCTAGTGTCCTCTCCAGCTCAACTGGTGAACCTGGGAATATTGAGGCAATGTTACAATTGCCTCATGTACACAGACAATCCTCTCCTTCTCCCACAAAACACAAATACATGCGAGATGCAACTATATGGCCAAACTGGAGGCTGAGCTCTCTCAACATAGGACTGGCAAGACCAGACAGGAGGAGAAGGTAACCACACACAATACATACCCAGTCACACATGGTACCATCACAACTTCAAATCATACACATACTCACACAAAGACATACTCGGAGGCTCTGATCAAAAATTTACCAAAACAGCAGAGGCCACCAAAGCAGGCACCCAAACAACTACCACCTCACGACCCAACACATGCAACACATAGACCACACAGTCAGACTGTCAAACAGTCACAGCCCTTAAGGCCAAACAAAATGCCAGACACACTTGTCATTGGTGATTCCATAGTCAGACACACTGACATCCCGCTCACCAGACTGAGTAAGGAGAAGGTCACAGTAAGCTGCCTGTCGGGCACTAGAATCCGCCACATAACGCAAGCACTCAGGTCTCTCAACAGCAGGTACAAGTACGACTCAGTCATTGTCCACGCTGGTGTCAACGACCTGAGACGTACCCTCCTTGGACTACATGAAAAGGGACGTCGAGGAGCTCTCTGATTATGTAGCCCAGGCAGGTATGACCCTGACCTTGAGCAGTATCCTACCTTCACCTAGAATGATGCCACAATACAGTGATAAGATGATCAGCGTTAATAATTGGCTTAAATTCTGGTGTCATTCAAAGGGGATCCAATGTCTGTCTGCCTGGGATGACATGCTGGACAAGCCACGCTAGCTCGAGGACAGCTTGCACCTGTCACCCTGGGCTTCGGATATTGGCAAAGGCTCTTGCCACCCCATAGTGCCTTTTTAGGCAAGGCTCAAATTCTAAACCTACCACCCTAGAACACCAAAAGGAAAAAACTAAGGGTAATGCTGCTCAATGCCAGAAGTCTCAATCTCAAGATGCACGCACTCGAGGCCCTTCTCAATATGGAGAACATCGATGTCTGTGCTGTGACAGAAACCTGGTTCAAGGCTCCTGAGAGCACCCCAGCACTAACAGGTTTCACCTCATATCATGCGTTCCGGCCCCAAAATCCGGACAACACCAAGAAAGGAGGGGTGTCCATATTCATAAAGGACACCCACACCTCAAGGTTGGTGGCAACGCGATGCATCGGAGACCATCCAGGTGCAATTAACCATAGGCAAGACTGCTCTGCAATTTGTAGCATGTTACAGGCCACCCTCTCAAACTCAGGAACCTCACATGGCCTTCCTGAAAACATTGGAGGATAAATGTATCTCCAAACACCATCATACTAGGTGACTTCAACTACCCTAATATAGACTGGGAACACTACTCAAGCCCGAACACTCTAACCCAAAGATTCCTGGAGTTCATAAACTCAAATGCCATGGAACAACTAGTCACCATCCCCACAAGAGGTGAAAACATACTTGATCTCATCATCACGAACATGGGATCAAAATGTTCAACACCGAAGTATACCCCTCACTGGTGAGATCAGATCATAAACTAATCTCGCTGGAGGTCCTCATCCCCCCCACCTGAAACAAAAAGACCACAGTGAAAAACTTCTCAAAAGCCGATTTCACACTTCTAAAACTAGTGTGGTCTCCTTTAAGGCCCCTGAGCCAGTGGTAAACATTACTCAAACCGCTGAATCACTTACAAATGCCTTCTACCAGCACCTACAGGACTGCATGGATCAGGCAATCCCAAACAAAACTAAGGCTCTCTGTACCAAAGGCAAGCGTCCAGTCTGGTGGACCCCAGCCATAAACAAGCTCTACAACAAAAGGAGGAAGCTACTACAAGATAGAGCAAAATCCTTGAAAGGTAAGACACCTTTGATCATTATAAGTAAAAACTAAGAGCTCTCATAAAATCATCAAAGGCAAATTTTGAGAGAAAAATCGCCAAGGACTCTAAAGACAATCATAAGGCCTTCTTTAGCTATGTTAGAAACCTAGGAGGAAACTCCCAGATATGCTCAGAATAAGTTCAAAATGATGTGAAAATTACTGAACCTACACACATTGCTAACATACTGGCTGACAGGTTCAGTGCAAACTTGAGAGATATCTATTCCAGAGGATTGTAGCCCCAAACATCTCCAACGCCCAGGTGAGAACTGCCCTCACTAAGGCAAAACACAGCATCCATGGGACCGGATGGTGTTGAACTCAACGAGGAATTAAACCCACAGTTAGGACAGCTGTTTAATCTTAGCCTCACCTCAGGACTGTGGTCCCACTTCATAAGAGCGGTGCCTCCACAGACCCTGGAAATTACCACCCCATTAGCTTGACAAGCCTTATCTGCAAAGCCATGGAGAGGATCATAATGGAACTCATAAATAAAGACATAGGGAACTTGCAGACTTTGGATCCAACCCAGTTTGGCTTTGTCAAAGGCAGATCCTGCCTCTTAAACTTGGTTGACTTTTTCGAGACAGTCACCAAGGCCATTGATGAGGGAAAGGCAGTCCATACAGCCTACCTCGACCTGGCAAAGGCCTTTGACACAATACCCCACTCAGGTATCATCGAAAAACTCATCAGCTTGAATGTAAACCCATACATCACAAGATGGGTTGCAAACTGGCTAAGCGACAGAACCCACAGGGTCAGAGTTGCTGGAGCCATGTCAGACTCGAAGCCTGTCACAAGTGGTGTCCCACAGGGCTCAGTCCTGGGTCCACTCTTGTTCGGCATCTACTTTTCTGAAGTACAAGCAAACACAGCAGGGTTATGGCTGACAAAGTTTGCAGATGACTGCAAACTACATCTGACACAGATATCCTCCAGAAGGGCCTCACAGAACGGATAACTGGTGCCAGAGCCATGGCCTGAAGTTAAAAATGCATAGTCAAAAACAAGGTTACCCTAGCTACCATATAGGTGGCAATCCACTGAGCACAGAAAAGTCATCAGGGATCTGGGGACCCAAGTTGACAGTAGTCTTCGTTTGACACTCATGTTGCTAAAGTAGTTAGGAAAACCTTCTATATCGCCCACCTGATCATGAAGGGATTCACATCTAGATCAAGGGAGGTCATCGTCCCCTGTACTCATCACTCATTAGACCTATGATTGAGTACAATGCCCGTTCGAATGTATCTGACCAGACACCTGATGCAGCTTGAAAGGCCCCAAAAGTTCCTCACCAAAAGGATAAAGGGTCTCAAAATATGTCTTATGCTGCCCGACTGAAAGAACTCCAGCTTTATTCAGTCTCATACCGCTTGCTCAGAGGTGACCTGTGCCTGACATATAAGGCCATGTCAAACCCAGATTTGATGAATATGCTTCACCTCAAACAATCTAGATCCCTCAGAACCACAAGGGCGGAGGACTTAAACCTTGACACGGTTATAAATAGAACGTGCTGGAGGGACAGATTCATCACCCAGAGACTCCCTATGCTGTGGAACAAAATCCCGGTACATGTGAGGCAGAGCACCTCGCTGGCCTTGTTCAAGAGGAATCTTGACCAATGGATGGGAGATCGCAGATATACCCCAGGGATTACTTCAGTGTCACTGCTTGACAGAGGCACAGAAAAATGATAGGCATAGTTTTTATTCAAACTAAAACATAACTATGGGCTAGGCTTATAAATGCCCTTGGGCAGATAGCCTAGTATGAACCTATGAACCTAAACCTATGAACCTATGAACCTATATAAAGTGATTATGTCTACTATTTGTGCCAGTTATGCCCGTTTTACTAATTAATTACTTTTGTTGACTACCTTAAATGTATTCAAAAGCATAGTCAAGTAGCCTGTCATCTTAAATACCCCCTTATCCAATAAACCTATACATCCCTTTGTTTTACAGCTATCAGGATCAAAGGCATTTTATTGACTTGTATGAGTAGGTATATATTGATGAGTAGTAGCAACAAGTGATATAGACAAACCCACAAAAGCATGCTGCACAATACACTTTTTTAAAATAACTTACTTTATGCAATGAGGTGCTAGAATTAATTTTCTTTGAGTTGGTGTATTTAGCATCAACTTTAGTTGTACAGCTTGCTGAATGGCTTTATTTTTAAACTTGTCTTTTTATGATTTTCTTCGGTAGTGAAAGTATATGTTGTCTAGAATACTGGGCATTCTGTAGTTTACTAGATTTGTGGGGAGGGGGTACATTCTGGAAGTTGGCATACATGTTAAAAAATCCAGGCTTCACACCTATCTCCATCACTAAGGTGACACACACTTGCTTATAGCTGATGGTATCCCTACTGTCCACAAGCACAGAACAATTGTACCTTTTTCAGAAAACCATCAGACAGCTAAATGCATGTTTAAATATGTAGTAATTTGTCAGATTAGATTAACTCACATATTAGCAGACAGCAGCTTTGTGAATACAAAGTACTGCAAATATCTCAAGGTTTTATATTAAACTATAAAACTAAAGCATTATTAGATAGGTTATTACAGTTTAGTTTAAATGAACATGAAACCTTGATTAAATGGACTAATTAACATTGTTGTAAATTCTGTGTATTGTTATAATATAATTTCTAGCAACCTTATTCTCATGACCTTATTCTTTATTATTTTGATGGCTTAAAATCTGTTGTTTTGCAATGAGTTTGCTCAGTTTTGTTGTACTTTCTTGGGTAATTCATGGAAATATCCAACTTTATAAATAATACTTCAAATTATGATGCAGTGTTTTGGCAGAGAAAACACATTCCTTTAAGTCAGTCATTTAGTTTGTCACTTCACAGATGTGCATGAAACCCCGGATAAGACTGTCAGGGGAGTACCTTACACCCTTCAGTCTCATTTAACACCTCCTGAAGTATCTGATCTATTCTCACAGCCTTGTTTTTTGCAAGGGGCAAATTCTTTCAAGTCTGGTCTGCTTCCTTTGAAACATGATTCTTGTTTACCTTTCTGTTTACTCCTGGTGTTTCCTTGTGATGTAGCGAACTATCCCCCATCCTTCTTAATGTGATTGCAGCCTAGTGAGAATCTGTTTGCATAGCCAGCATCCCGTATTTAGGCTCCCACCCTCTTCCATGCATACCCTTGCCTAAAATAAAAAGCAACACAAAGGTTTAACAAAACAGAGCAGGAAAAAGCCTTATGTACTTATGTACTGTGGAGTAATAGGATAAGTAAGGAAAATCCTAAAGAAAACAAAATCTTACAAACTAATGTTAGAATTGCTCCTGACCGAGGAGGTGAAACAGGACAAGATTTTTTCTGTAAGAATACAAGAGAAAGATAGAGGACATGTATGGACACATGGTTGCCTATTGTACTGGCAAGCTATTGGGGAGGCATAGCGTGTAACTAAAGTATTTATAGGACAGAAATAGATGTATACTTGTTTTATAGTGTACGAGTCACGAAAGAAGTTAAATATGAAATGCTATTTATTTTGTTTTGTTGACCACTGTATCCATCTGACCAGTGGAAGCCTGTAAAGTTCCAAACATTTATCAAAGAAAAAAAAAAAAGTCCAATTTAAAAACAAATCATTCGGCATGTAGCAAGAAAAAGTTATTTGCACCAACTTTGCATTTACAAAAATAAGCAACAGGTCATGCTGGATGATATAGAAATACATGAAAACCTATATTAAGGTTAACTCCGGTGGAATATTCAGGATGTTAGAATAACTGACCTGTACAAAGGTAGTCCAAAACTACATCATTCCAAATGAATGCAGAAGAGTAGCGTGATATTCCCCAAAAATATCACAGACCAATGATTTCAAGTCAATTTACTTAACATTTGGGATGAACTGAACAGTCAAGTGGAATCACTGCTGAGGAAGACAGATTGTCTTGTCCTGAACAGATTAGCTCCCATAAGGCAACATGGCTTCATATGGTGGCCAGTCAGCTTTACTGTTAACATGGGGATAAGGAATTTAGACCAAAGCGAGACGGTGCTGAAAGGAAGCCTGCGTGGTAATAAGTAAGATGGTAGTTCTATAGTGGTTTTGAACAGCTCCTCACTGCAACAAGCATGATAGTAGATGCTTAAAGATATTTTATAAAATTCCACTTTCATTAATGTTGCAGCCCTGGATCCTTTGATATTTTACCATATTTTAAAATAGCATGCCCTAATACTATGGTTATTATAACTAGTCATGTACTCAGATGACTCCACATATCTCTTGTCTGTTTCTACACCGAATTAATTAACATTCCAAAGGAGTTTTGCACAAACATAGTCTTGGACTGTGTTGGCAGGTTCTCACTTAACCTCTACCAAAACCAAATCAACAGTATGCTCTCTCCTGCTACTATAGGCCAGGCCACTCTCCCCACTATCACTGTGTACAAAGAGAGCATTTAGGAAGGACAACCCCTGTAGCCTCTTAATCTTGCTCTGTTCCCTCCCTCAAAAAAAAATAAATAAATAAATTATATATATATATATATATATATATATATATATATATATATATATATATATATATGTTTTTTTTTATTCAGCTGCTCTTACTGTAACTGTCTTAGTTGCTCTTCTGCGTGCTGTTATCTGTTCAGTCGCTCTTACTCTGCACTTATTACTGCTTGTTAGTAGTCTTCTAATTTACTGCCTTCTGCACTTGTTTTTTAGTCATTTGTTAATTTAATTGCATTTATTTGAACTGTATTTGCCGTAATGTTGCTACACACTCGGGTGTGCTTGCCTGCACTACAATTTAAATTGTATTTACTGCTGTTTTAGTTGCTTTTCTGTAACAAAAAAAAAATCTAAGTTTGCTTCCTGCCTTTCCTGTAACTAGTCAAGTCCACATACGGACTTGCTGTATCCAGGACTGTTGGTAAGCTTCTGAGCCCCCAAGCCTTTCTGTGTTGGAAGGAAGACCTCCAGCTTATCAGTTGGAGTGGTAAGCACTAGGTAGCCTATTTACCACAGGAAGAGTGGGTTTTGGCCCTGAAATTGTAGTTCATCGGCCATTTGGGCAGTTTTTTCATATCTTTCTACTTTCTGGTTAAAAGCCCGTTTTGCATTTGGTCCCCGCCTTTCCTATAACTAGTGTAGTCCAGGTACAGATTTGCTGTATCCAGGACTGTTGGTAAGCTTCTGAGCCCCCCAAGCCCTTCTGTGTTGGAGAGAAGCCTTCTAGCTTATCAGTGGGAGTGGTAAGCCCTAGGTAACCTATTTACCCCAGGAGGAGTGGTTTCTGGCCCAGAAATTATAGTTTATTGGCCGTTTGGGAAGCTTTTCAATCTCTTTCAACCTTCTTATTTAAAAGCCTGTGTTTGCGCTTGTTTCCTGCCTTTTCTGTTACTAGCCTAGTCCAGGTACAGATTTGCTGTATCCAGGAATCTTTGTAAGCTTCTGAGCACCCCAAGCCTTTCCGTGTTGAAGGGAAGCCTTCTAGTTTATCAGTGGGAGTGGTAAGCATCGGGTAGCCTATCTACCATAAGAGGAGTGGTCCCTGGCCCAGAAATTGTAGCTATTGGCTACTTGAGCATTTTTTTCCATCTCTTTCAACTATCTGGTTTGAAAGCCGCACTTCTGCTTGTTTCCCACCTTTCCTGTAACTAGCCTAGTCCAGATACAGAGTTGCTGTATTCAGGACTGTTGGTAAGCTTCTGACCCCCGCAAGCCATTCTGTGTTAGAGGAAAGCCTTCAAGCTTATCAGTGGGAGTGGTAAGCAGTAGGTAGCCTGTCTACCATGAGAGGAGAGGTTCTTGGCCCAGAAATTGTACTTTATTGACCATTTGGACAGTTTGTCCGTCTCTTTCAACTTTCTGGTTTAAAAGACCGCATCTGCGCTCTTTTCCCATTTGCTGTAACTAACCTACTGGGTAGCACTAGAAAGCCTTAAACTGATACAAGCCTTCTAGCTTAGAAGAGAGACTTTGGAGTGATTAAGTATCAGTTTTCTGTACTTTCTTGCTGTACTTAACTGTTTTTGGCCTAAATGCAGATTTTCCTGCGTTTATTGTGATTTAAAAGTTGTTGTTTTTTTCACATATTGTACTTATTTGACTGCCTGCACTTTTAGAAAGTTGTTTTTTTGTTTAAATAATTTGTTTAACTGTTGTAGGCTACACACTAAAGTGTGATAGCCTTTTCTGATCGTTTGTAATCCTTTAAAGCTGTTTTAAGTGTATTTTTACTGTTTTTGCCTTATATTTCCAAAAAAAACAAAACAATTCCTTGTTTCCTGCCTTTCTAAGCTAGTATAGTCCAGTTTTCAGGCTAGTGCTGAATTCAGGGCTGTGATACTAGTTTCTGAGTCCATAGCTTACTTGGCTAGAAGGAAGTTTTTCTGTTCACCTGTGAGAGAGCGGAGCTTTGAGCAACCTATCTGTCCCTGGAGGAGTGGTTCCAGTCCAGAAGTTAGTAGTTTATTGGCCATTTTGGGCTAATTTCTATCTCTTTCATTTCCCTACTATAAAAACTGCATTTGCACGGTTTTGCGCACTGGGCAGTGCCGGTTAGCTACTGTTAAATTATTCCCAGCTACACTAAGTCTCCTCTTCAGGTTTTCCCTTGAAACTAGTCTAACTCTCAACCTAAGCACTCAAAAAGCATCTTACAGCCCAGCACTTGCTCAGACCTAATAGTAAGCACTAATATACCCTGACACTGATTGCCCAGCAAGGCAAGGCTCTTTATTCACCCCTCACCAACCAAGCGACTAAGCAGCTCACCGTACTATTCAGGCATGACCAAAGGGCAACTTCAGGTGCACTCTCCAGTCCAGCTGGTGAATCTGGGTATCCTGAGGCAATGTTACAACTGCCTCATGTGCACAGACAACCCTCTCCTCCTACTGCAAAACACTAACATATGTGAGAGATGCAATTATACAGCCAAACTGGAAGCTAAGCTGTCTCCACCCAAGACTGGAACAGACAGTCAAGAGGAGAAGGATAATACTTGCACCACACCTCCAGCCGCACACAGACCTACTAAAACAGCACTGGCAAAAAATACACATAAATACACAAAATCATACTCGGAGGCTCTAAATAAAAACCTGCAAAAGCATCAGAGACCTCCAAAGCAGACACTCAAACAACATGCACCTCCCGTCACAAACCAGACAACACATAAAACACAAAATCAGTGTGCCGCACAATCACAGCCCTTAAGGTGAAATAACATACCTAACCCACTAGTAATAGGTGACTCTATTGTCAGGCACACTGACGTCCCACTAACTAGGCTGGACAAGCAGACGGTTACTGTTATCTGCCTTTCGGGAGCCAGAATCCGCCACATAACACAAGCACTCAGGTCACTCCAGAACAAATACAAATATGACTTTGTCATTGTTCATGTTGGTGTGAATGACCTGAGATGCACCTCCCTGGACTACATAAAAAGAGACATGGAAGAGCTCTCTGATCATGTAGCCCAGGCTGGTATGACCTTGACCATGAGTAGCATCCTGCCCTCACCAAGAATGATACCTCAGTATAAAGAAAAAATGATCAATTTAAACAATTGACTAAGCTTCTGGTGTCATTCATAGGGGATCCAGTGTCTGTCAGCCTGGGACGACATGCTTGACAAGCCACGTTGCTTCGCTAGAGATGGCTTGCACCTGGTCACCCCTAGGCTTTCGAATACTGGCCAAGGCTGTTGCTGCCCCCATAGTGCATTTTTTAGGCAAGACACAAAAGTCAAACCCACCTCCGTAAACAGCACAATTAAAAAAAAACTGAGGGTTATGCTACTCAACGACAGGAGTTTAAAATTTCAAAATGCACGCACTCGAAGCACTCCTCAGTATGGAGAACATCGACATCTGTGCAGTAACTGAAACCTGATTCAAGGCTCCAGAGAGCACCCCAGCACTACCGGGCTACAAATCATACCACACATTTCGGCCACAGAACACGGACCGAAACACAAAAGGAGGGGGTGTATCCATATTCATCAAGGATACCTACACCTCCAGGTTAGTGGCGCAGCATGATACCTCTGGGATCATCCATGTGCAACTAACATCGGGCAAATCTGCAATGCAAATTGTGGCCTGCTACAGATTATCCTCCATGACCCAGGACCACCACTCCACCTTTCTGGAGACACTGGAAAACATGAAGGTCCTACCGAACACCCTGATATTGGGCAATTTCAATTACCCTACCATTCACTGGGAAAACTACTCAAGTAAAACCTCCAAGGCCCAGCGCTTCCTGGAATTCATCAACTCAAATGCCCTGGATCAGCTGGTAAACTCCCCTACTAGAGGTGAAAACATATTGGACCTGGTCATCACCAACATGGGCGACAGGTGTTCCACACCGGAGGTCAATCCGTCACTGGTTAGATCAGACCAAAAAATAATCACTATGGATGTCCACACCCCACCACCACCCCCAAACTAAGGAAACTACAGTAAAAAAACTTTTCTAAAGCAAACTTCATTTTACTTAAGACAGAGGTGGTAAGTTTTACAGCCCCCACGCTAAAGGATGCAGAAACCTGTACAAATGCACTCTATGAGCACCTACAAGGATGCATGGATCATGCCATCCTTAGCAAAACCAAGATTCACTCCTCTAAGAGAAGGAAACCAGTTTGGTGGACCCCTGCAATAAACAGGCTATACAATAGGAGGAGGAAACTAGTTCAGAAAGAAACAAATCCCAAGAAGGAAAGACATCCCTGATCAGTATCAGTAAGAAACTAAGGTCCCTCATGAAATCATCCAAGGCTAACTTCGAAAGAAAAATAGCTAAGGATTCAAAAGATAACCACAAAGTCTTCTTTAGCTATGTTAAGAATCTAAGTGGCAACTCGCAGATATGCACTGAACTAGTGCAAAATAGCACAAGATATACTGAACCTACTGATATTGCCAACATCCTGGCAGATAGATTTAGTGCAAACTTCACCTCCTCTCACCTCCAAATGGGCCCACAACAATACTGGAAAAGTGTAATGTTCCAAAAATCACAAACGCACAGGTGAAAACAGCCCTTTCAAAAGCCAAAAACACAGCGTCAGTGGGACCAGATGGTGTCCCAGGCTGCGTCTTGCACGAACTACAGAACAGACTAACCCACCACCTAAACACGTTGTTTAACCTCAGCCTCTCCACAGGCTATGTGCCCATAGAATGGCACACAGCAACAGTTATTCCTCTCCACAAAGGAGGGGCCACAACTGACCCTGGTAACTATCGCCCCATAAGACTGACTAGTCTGGTCTGCAAAGCTATGGAGTGCATCATCATGGAACTCATGAACAAAGACATTGGGAACCTCCAAACACTTGACCCAACTCAGTTTGGCTTTGTTAAGGGCAGATCATGCCTACTAAACCTGGTTGGTATCTTCGAGACAGTCACCAAGGCCATAGACGAGGGAAAGGTGGTTCACACAGCCTACCTTGACTTCACCAAGGCTTTCAACACCATTCCCCACTCGGGTATTACAGAAAAACTCACCAGCCCGAACATAAACTCCTACTTCATGAGATGGGTTGCCAACTGACTTACAGACCAGAACTCACACGGTAAGAATAGCAGGCTCCAGGTCCAACTGTAAACCAGTCACAAGTGGTGTCCTGCAAGGCTCGGTTCTGGGATCCCTACTGTTCGTCATATACTTCTCAGAAGTACAGGCAAACACAGGAGGACTATGGAACCAGGTTCGCTGATGACTTCCAACTGGGAGCCATAACTGACTCTCGGGCTGACATGAACATCCTCCAAAAGGGCCTTATTGAGATGGACACCTGGTGTCAAAGTCATGGCCTCAAGCTAAATGCCAAAAAATGCATAGTCATCCCGTTTGGGAAAAACAAAACACCCATGAATTACCACATAGGTGGCAGCCCCCTTAATACAGAAGAGGTAATAAGAGGTCTGGGGACCCAGGTAGATAGTAATCTCTCTTTTGACAATCATATTGCCAAAGTAGTTAGGAAATCCTTCTATGTGGCCCATCTAATTACTAAAGGGTACTCATCTAGAAATAAAGAGGTTATAGTGCCCCTCTACTTGTCCCTCATTAGACCCATCATAGAGTACAATGCCCCATTTGGTATGTACCTCACAAGACACTTCCAACAGTTGGAAAGACCACAAAAGTACCTCACCAAGGGGATTACTGGCCTCAAATATATGTCCTATGCAGCCTGACTGAAAAAACTCCAGTTGTACTCAGTGGCATATGGCTTACTCAGAGGTGATCTCTGCCTGACTTACAAAGCCATGTCCAACTCAGAATTGATTGACATGCTCCACCTAAAGAAATCCAAGAAACTGGGAGCCACGTGCTCTAGTGAGCAAAACTTCGCCACAACAATAAATAGAACATGCTGGAGGGCTAGACTCCTGTCACAGAGACTCCCCATGCTTTGGAACAAAATTCCAAATTACATCAGGCAGAGCCCCTCACTAACACTCTTCAAGTGAAACCTTGACGAGTGGATGGGTAACAGAAAATACACCCCTGGGATCACTTAATTGGCTCTGCTTGAAAGAAGATCAGTTAATTAATCAGTGGGGCGGTGAAAGCCGACACACTCTGGCTAAGCTTATAAATGCCCTTGGGCAGATAGCCTAGTACCTACCTATGAACCTATAAACCTACAATTCTAACTAAAGATGGCTGCCAACTTAGAATTCTTAACACCATTAGGCGTAACTGTTGTTTGCAAGTTAAAATTCAACCAAAATGTCAAAAAAACAGTTCTCAAAGCTACCAAACTTGGCATGTTGATATAGCAAAACCATTCCTTACAGAGCAGATAGGAAATGGTTTAGGCAGGGTGTACATAGTATACACTCCAGTCTATGTATGTAGCATCCTCAATAACCTTCCAGTAACTCATTTTTTACAAACTTATAATCATTATGCTGGATTTAGTGTCATCCTTCCCTACCATTCACCCTGTATCCTTACACCAGTTATAACAGCTTCAGTTTAAGCAGCATCTCAGCTCCCTGAATCCTAGAACAAGACATGGCTCTCTCTTTGACTCTGACAGATGACCTACCTTAAAATCATTAATAAAATGGTCACTTCTCATCCTGATGCAAAGTTCTATGTCTCAAAACTTAACTCAGATCTTAGGTGAGAAAAATATGACAGTAGTTCCTTTGTGTCTTCTCCTGTGTCCAGGCAGTGAAGCAAAAATCCAAATGTAAATGTTGTCGGGCGTATTAAATGCAATGTTATAAAAGTCGGAATGCATTTTTACTTGTCAAACTATGAATGCAGCTGTATCATCACTGTCGGGTAAACCTATTTATTCTGCACAATCCTAGTTGCACTACTGTATGTTCTCCTTCCGTATTGCACTCTCCCCTTTCTACAACACCTAACTCTCTCTCTCTCCTTTCATAAATCAGTACATTATCATATACCAGGTATCATCTCACCTGTCTTAAACAAATCTCTTGTATCATTACGCTTTCTCTTTTTACCTTCTCACAAGTGATGTATCTTAATTTCCACCATTCGCTCCTGAATATAGTATTCATAGGTTGGTACTAGGCTATTAGCCCAAGGGCCTATACAAGCCTAGCCATAACAATTCCCTGGATGTTTCTTCCCTCAGTATTTACGTCCCTGGACCCCTGTCTAGCAGGGTGACTGACGTGATCCCCGAGGTGAATTTCCTATCTCTCATCCAGTCGCCAAGGTTCCTTTTGAAGAGGGCCAAGGAGGCGCTCTGCTTGACATGTATGGGCAGTCTATTCCAGAGTATGGGGAGTCTCTGAGTCAGGAACCTATCCCTCCAGCATGTTTTGTTCATTGTGATGACAAGGTTTAGATCCCTGAAGTGTGTGGCTCTGTGGGATTGCGATTTCTTTAAGTGGAGCATGTCCAACAGCTCAGGGTTTGACATGGCCTTGTATGTTAAGCAGATATCACCTCTGAGTAGACAATATGCCACAGAGTATAGCTGGAGTTTTTTTAGATAGTCAGCACAGGGCATCTGCTTTAGGCCTGTGATTCTTTTAGTGAGGTATTTCTGTGGCCTTTCCAGCTGTTGCAGATGTCTTGTGAGGTACATACCAAACGGGACATTGTACTCTATAATGGGTCTAATGAGGGATGAGTACAGTGGGACAATGACCTCCTTTTTTTTCTGGATGAAAAGCCCTTGGTGATGAAGTGTGCCACATAGAAGGATTTCCTGACTGTTGTGGCGATGTGGTTATCGAAGGTGAGACCACTGTCCACCTGTGTCCCTAAGTCTCTCATCACACTTTCAGTGTTTAGTGTACTAACACCTATGTGGTAATTCATGTGTACATGGTTTTCCCCAAAGGGGATAACTATACATTTCTTGGCATTAAGCTTGAGCCCATGGCTCTGGCACCAAGCATCTGTTTTTGTAAGGCCCTTTTGTAGAATATCCACATCATTTGGGGATTCAGTAATGGCTCCCAGTTTGCAGTCATCTACAAACTTTGTTAGCCAGAGTCCCTTAGTGTTGGCCTGTACTTCAGAGAAGTAGATGCCAAACAAGAGCGGTCCCAGGACTGAACCCTGAGGTACTCCAATTGTCACCTGTCTGGAGCTGGATTTGGAGTCAGCTACTTTTACAGTCTGGGTTCTGTCAGTAAGCCATTTGGCAACCCATTGAGTGACGTAGGGAGTTATGCCCAGCTTAGTAAGTTTATCTATGATTCCAGAGTGGGGGATGGTGTCGATGGCCTTGGCGAGGTCCAGATAGGCTGTGTGGACTGCCTTACCCTCATCCACAGCTCTGGAGACTGATTCAAAGAAGTCAATAAGGTTCAGGAGACAAGATCGGCCCTTCACGAACCCAAACTGGGTGGGTTCCAGTGTTTGAAAGTTGCCAATGTCTTTGTTTATAAGTTCCATGATAATGCGTTCCATTCCCTTGCAGATCAGACTAGTCAGACTGATGGGATAGTAGTTCCCAGGATCCAAGGTGGATCCCCCCTTGTGGAGTGGGATAACCATAGCTGTGTGCCACACAGTGGGCATGAAGCCTGAGGTGAGGCTATGATTAAACATGACAATTAGGTGAGGTGCCAGTTAATTTTTTAGTTCATATAGTACACAGCCCGGGATGTCATCTGGTCCCATGGATGCTGTATTCTTAGCTTTGGAGAGTGTGGTTTCTACCTGTGTGGCCATGATTACTGGAATTTGGCAATCTTTTGGTATTGAGATGGCCCTTTAGGGGATGAGAGGGGGGTGAAGTTGGCACTAAATCGATCTGCCAGGATATTGGCAATATCCTTGGGATCAGTATATTTATGTTGTAGCTCAGAGCAGATCTGAGCATTGCCATTTAGATTCTTGACATAGTTATAGAATGCCTTGTGGTTGTCTTTGGAATCTTTGGCAATTTTATTTTCATAACTAGTTTATATAGTTCTTTCACTAATCATTTTACATAAACACTATAATTAGTCTGTCTTCCTGTTGTCATGTACTTATAAGTATTGTAATATGAATATGCTAATAGTCCTTCTTCTGATTTATACTGATATGGAAAAAATATGCATATGCTGATATTGCTTTATCTGTTTTCCATTGTTTTGATAATATCTGGGTTATTCTCTGCACTATTAGCCTGCTGTACTATCCAGTATGCATGTAAATTATTATTATGTGCAGCCCAAAATGATCAAATGAACTTGAAAAACACTTCTTTCCCAAGGTCTCTTCTAAAAATGGACTATGCCTAGGCATACTGTCCATCAGCAAATACAAATTAGTCAGTCAAACACTAAGTGAAACTGTTAGAGGGGGAAATACTACAAGATTAAAATAGACTAAAAGACTTGGATTCGTTCACACTCAAATGAAAGAGACTTAAGACAATTTAAAGTGTAAAAAGATAGAAGGAACTTAACACTTATACAATAAAAATATTTTATATTTTTCTTTTTGAATGTTGACAGGTTACACAAAGCTAAAGGATTAAAATGTCAAGTAGAATTGTATAAAACAATGTGAAAAAGAAAGTTTAGCTAATGTTGGGTTGAAGACTGGAATGTTATATCATTGAAGGTCTCTCTGCAAAAACTCAGTAGCTAACTTCCTAAGAGCAAACTTGAAAGTAAAACTGGAAAAAAAAATTGTGTGTGTGTGTGGGGGGGTCAGCTACAGCACCCATCCCCTGGGATTCCACCTTTATTTATATATGCTAACTGCATGGTTGCAGAAACATGCAGTTAAAACTGTACAGTTTATAAGATGAAAAATATACTGACAACAGTGCAATTTTGTAGTGCATTGGATAGATAAAAATCCATTAGAGGACTCATTGGTTTAGGGAGTTGGAATCAGGGAAAATACATTCTAGGGGATATCTTCATCATATGGTGGATCTGTATCTTTGGCTCTTACAGATATGAAAGTCAACATTTCATAGCTGAAATTAACTTACTGGATTTGAAACATGAACTTTTCAATCTGTATTATGGTCTGTAGACTGACTTAAAACTTTTGTGCTATTTAAATATTATGGCTTTAGATAGCAGGTCTGAGTCCAGACTTAAAATGAGGGGATGAACGTTTAAACCATGATACACTCGGTTAGGATACAAGAGATGAAGAGAGACAGTAAGGGTGGTAATGTGTATTGCACCCCTGTTATCAGCACTACAGTAGCCTTTTAAAAGTTTTTTAATCTTTTATTTAGGTGATATTACTGAGCCTTTGAGAGAAGGAAGTTCTAGTTACGGATATCACCCAAACCTGCAGAGTTGAGCAGTAATGGATTTTCCAGAAGCACAAACCTAAGACTCGGTGAAAAGAAAAGACTGAGTTCAATACTGCTAGCAAAAGCTTTACAATGAGAGAGACAGTCATATTCTGTTATGGGGGGGGGGTGTCAATCCTGAATCAACAATTTATTTAATTATAGTTTGGAGGTTCTGCTAGTTTCCTGAAGTAGTAGTTGCAGTGATGGGAAAGTGTGTTGTAATGCAGGAATAAGAATATATTTTTTAATGTTTATGTAGCCTCATTAGCATATAAGTGATAAATAGGATAACAGATGTTAAGTTGAAAGTGAACTTTGGAAATGTAGAGTAATTAAGAAGAGGGTATAACCCCCCCCCCCCCATATTTGTAATGTTATGCAGGTTCACTGCAGTCACCACTATATGCAGAAATATTTCATTTAGCTTTAACCATGATATGATGTGTGTGTACTGAATAACATTGTCTTAGTTTTCCTAACATTAATATGAAGACCCAAATGATTTAGTCCAGACCAAAATTTTCTTTTTTGGAAGTGTTCCTGAGCAAGGCTATTGATAGATGCTGTGTGCACCATTGGTTGTAGGTGATGCATACATTAGCTCACTCCATAAAAGTGCACTAATGCTTTAGCACAGACATGTGGAGTGAATGGGACTAGTAAAGTAAGGAGGTAGCACCTTAAGCATGCATTAGGTGATGTCCACTCCACATCTACAGTATCCATGAACTGGACATACATGCATATACAATAAAACAATGGCATGGTAGGCATTGTTATCTGGACAAATTAACGGGCATTTCTTGATACATTATATAGTGTAGCAACTGTCATATCCTTGTGTGGAGATAATGTAAAAATAAGAATTGTAACTATTTTCAAGGATTGCTTCAGGGCAATACAAGGGACAAGATGAACATAAGTATCTATACAAGATGCACATATAACCTCAAGTCTACAGAGTTGTTCCAGATGTCTGGAATATGTAGTGTCATGTTATTCTTTATAAGGATATCTCATATAGCAGAAGGATGCATCCCACAATGTCCATTTACATGGGGAAACCCGAAACCATCATTGTTTTCTATTCTCGCTAAACATGATCATATAATGAGTTAGACAAATTGTCATATTTTAGGTACGCTGCCATGGAGATATTCTTAAAGGTGTTTAGGACTGTGAAACTGGAGTTGCACAGACGTATAACCACAACAACCTCTAATGACAGTTGCTATGGCAACATGTCTCTGCTGTTAATTGCTGTATGTCTTACTGTGTGTTGTATATGTGTGGGTGTGTTTGTAGGGGAGAGTGGTGCTTCGGGTCTGCTCATTATTCACCATCATATCAGACTGTGATTGTCTCAAGCCCCTTTGTAAGAGATATCATGTAGGGGTCATTTTAATATTATTCTAATAATAAGCTGTAGTTGCTTTGGTACTCCTATTGGTCAGATTTTGTTGATAGAATGGTGTTGGGAGGTAGGACACTGCATGATTGCATTACAATACTTATGTGCATTTTTTTTTCCATGTCCGGATGTAAATATGTTAGTGCACGGAGTGCACTACTATGCTAGGAGCATGGGAAAAAGACAACTTTGTTGATCATGTTTCTCATATAATAAAAGCATTTAACAAAGTTTTTAGCATCTCTTGCACTGTTGAACTCTAGCCTTGGATAGATCATAATCGTGGCCAGTGCTAATGTCCTAATAACAATACTGAGAATCAAAACGTTCTGCCCTCCAACCCTCACACGAGAAAAGTAAAGTAAGGAAAAAATAACTTTTAAAGCTAGTCATTCATCACACAGGCACTTTGCGTCTGTCGTGTCTGTATAGCTGTGTGCTTTACAGCTTTCAAAGCTGTAGAACAATTTGTTTTCTTACACTGTTTTTTCTGTAAAGCTCCATGCCCTACAAATAATTTTGACTGTCACTGTCCCATCATAGTTTCTTTTTGTGTGTTCCTAACATGGATGATAAGATTCACCTACTGACCTTCACTTTACTTAACACCCATTATTGAACACAAACCCTGAAGTTCTGAAACATGACTTACATGACTACTTAAGGGGTACGCCTGAGATACTGAGGGGCATTATGCAGCTTAAAGGTAATTCTCAGTTAAGAAGAAGGAATTTCAGGCCCCAAGCTTTAGCAGGCCAGACCAAGCCATAACCACCAGGTCTGGTAGTTGGTGCAAAGGATTAAGGAGCTATTAACAAGCTGTTTTCTGTGGTCCATTAGTCCAGGGTTTGATTCCTTCAGCCTCCAGTTTCTAACTGTGTGACTTGGAGCAAGTCACTTAACTAGACAGCACTCCCAGCCTGAGTCTGAAAAAGGTTCAAAGAGATTTGTGCTCTACCCTGGTCCACAAATAAAATAACAAATATAAAATAAAATAAATAACTGGTTAAAAAATCAACTCACATAAGTGACAATTCCAGCAGGGAGAAAGCTTTTTTCTGTGAGCATGGTTAATGAATTCTCAAAGAGAAGTAGCATGCATTTTGCATGCATCTGCGTATGTGCATGCACAAGTGAAACTTAGCAACAGTCTGGGAATAACTGAAAGCCACAGTATGTGATGTACAATGATACTTTAATATTAGCATTTTGCATGCATGTGAGTATGTGCATGCACAAGTCAAACTTAGCAGCACTCCGGGGATAACTGCAAGCCACAGTATGTGGTGTACAATGATCCTTTAATATTAGCATTTTGCATGCATGTGAGTTTGTGCATGCACAAGTCAAACTTAGCAACACTCCGGGGATAACTGCAAGCCACAGTATGTGGTGTACAATGATCCTTTAATATTAGCATTTGCATGCATGTGAGTATGTGCATGCACAAGTGAAACTTAGCAACACTCCGGGGATAACTGCAAGCCACAGTATGTGGTTTACAACAATGATCCTTTGATATTTTATTCACTGAAATGCAGAGAAAATGGAAGTGCATGAAAGTGAGAAAGGGAAGAGAACAAGCAGAGTAGAACACACAGACAGGAAAGGAATGACAGGGAGTGAGAATGGGGTGAAATATTTTTTTTGGGGGGTGAGAAGATAAGATACTTATTTTTTTTTCTTTTTATCAAGAAGAGTAGATGTGGAAGGATGCAAGGAAAATTCAGAGAATGGAAAGAGGATATTGGCAAAGTAGCAGTTCCAGAAGAACAAACATAAAACACAGTCAAACACCAACAGGGGGAGTTAAAATGGATATGTATAGAAAAGTGATGAGGTTGAGGACTGGGCAAAAAATACGGGAGGGAAGAAACACACAAGGAGTGGGGATATTGTAGTAACCGAGCTCCTGACCATGCTGCCTGGGCTAGATCCAGGAAGAGGTCAGTCACCACTAAGACTTCACTGTCCACTGTGCCCTGCCTATGATGGCACAAAAGGCAGAGGTGTGACTGTGCAAGCCACAAGTGGACAGTGCAGGAGTCGAGCAGCCAGTCCACAAACTTCTTTGTCACCTCCTCTACCTCCAAGTTAGATGGCGAGATGGCTGGAGACAGAAAGGTACAATGGCTGAGTGTCAACTGCTGATGTTGCAACACAGGCACATCTGTGTCTGATGATGCATAAAATAGTAACATAATTGTGAGAAATAAAAAACATAAAAAGATTACAGAATTATAGTGATAAACAAAGAAAGACAGAAAGAATGAAAGAAAGAAAAAAATACTATCCTGTCTGCATCTGATAATCAGTTTTACAGATACATATAGGTACAATAAACAGCTACTAGGAATGATATCTTGCCAGGGCTGGTACTGCTGAGTATGTACAAGGCAGCAGCAGGACACCTCTGGCAATGGAGGATCCACTATCTGGGAGCACTGAACCTTCATGGTCTTCAGATGTCATATCCATCTAGCAGGTAAATGACAGGCCCCCCGTTACCATGCATGTTACTACTGTCAGCATGTGATGCACATTTCCAGTACCTCATTAGTGTTACTAGCTCCAGTGCCACCATGGCTAAGTGTGAATATACATGGTTTGGCAGGATGGTGTTAGGGTGCAAACAGTGGCATGTAAGGTGTGTACTAGCACTCCAGTACCTACACATGCTTTTATTTCTGCATCTTGGCACCTACTCATATTCACATGCCTGCTGGCCTCTTTTACGTACTCATACAAGCACAACACACTTTGCAAGTACTAATGTAGCTGCACAATGTCAGACAAGCCTCATAACATGGCATAGGGGACTTCCATGATTAAATTAAAGTGCAGTTCAGGAACCGTTACTCTAAATTCTCTCACTTGCATACGTGTACACTGTTTGCTGAGAGTCTTAAAATTGTCTAATATAAACATACACGATCATTACCATGTTCGTCGAGCTGCAATAGTTTGCCAAACAGCAACCTGTAGAGTGAAGAATCACTAAAGGAAGCACAATAAAACATATAAATAAAACACGGTAAGCACTTTCACAGAAACTGGTTCATCAGACCATAAAAACAACAATGCAAACACAATAAATATATTCTTCTAACCAATAAAACTTCAGATACTTGATTAAGAGCATTGTTTAAAACACAAAAGTCTCCTCTGTTTCAGATTAGGTCTTAAAGAGACCTTACCATTTAAACTTTGGCACTTATCTGCTTGTAAATTCAGTATCTGCTGATCCACGAGAAGTTAATAGATCTAAGTGATTGGAGAGTGGCATTATTTCTATTAAGTAGTCAGGAGAGCTAAGTGATCGGGATGTGGTATTTTCATTTTGTGTTTTACAAATACTATATTTGTACATTGTTTGCTGAACTTCATAACACTATTTTGGTGTATGGGGATCATACCAATTCATGTACCTGACAACAGCTGTACACTGTCTGGGGTGATGTGAACAGGGGTAGCAGTTTATTCCATGGCACCATTTTTGTATATGATGTAAATGCAAAACAGTAAGGTTTGATGAGTTTGGTAGTAAGTGAGAGATATATAGACCATACAGACCCTGGTTTAGGCTAAGGACTGTGTATGATTCCCATTCTCTGTTGATATGCAGGTCATAAGAGGTTCTCTGTTTGATGCTGTCTGACTCGTGTATACTTTACTATAAGCACTATATGCTGTGGTGTCTTGTAAGGAAGTGCTAAATCAGTTAAGTGGGAAGTATTCTGCTTAAGACCATTGAATACTACATATGTTTGTCTGCTGTGGGAGCGGTGATACAGTAGGTGTAAGTTTTCCACTGTTGGTAGAGGGGTTGGGGCAAGGGCATCAGAACCATAGGATCAGTGGGGTCTGGCTCCCCCCAACATTTAAGTCAGCACAACTATCTGCATCTGCTTAAACAAGAAAATTAATTGAGAATAAACTGTTACAGGGTTTGCCCCTGCATGTGAATTTCCAAACATGGCAGCTCATGCGGTTTCTGTGTGGGAATTCACACTTTTGGCAAACTGTTGGGACCTTCCAGCTGTGAGGGGAGAGGTGTCAAGTTATGACACTAAATGTATGCAGATCCGCAATTTCCAGGGCAGCTTCTTCAAATAGTGGTAGTAAGGCTGGACCAGCTGGTGCAAAATATAACTGCATTTTTTCCCTTTTAAGAAGAAGCAAAGTCAGAAATGCTCAAATCAGTTATATGTGTGTGTGTGTGTGTGTGTGTGTGTGTGTGTGTGTGTGTGTGTGGGGGGGGGGGGGTTCCAATTCTCCTACTTCACTTCTTTTTGCAAAAGTGTGTGGTGTTGCTATTTTCTGCCTTTTGCTTTATCATTCGGCATAGCAGCCACTTTATAGGTTCATGTATTCATAAAGACAATCCCATGAAGTTTTTATCCCTTATATTTTAAGTACGAATAACCATAAAACAAGCAGAACATTTACATGTCTCCCCTATCCATGATGAGCAAGGGTGATAAACTGGTGGGGCATTTGCAGTTGCCCTTCCATTGCTCCAGATTACATTAGAATACTGTAAGAAAAGTACCTTGTTTTACGTGGAGAGTAAGATGATTTGGTGTACACTGTGGTACATATCTATCCTGCCAACATGGTCTATTTATGTTGCAAGAGAGACTGAGATGTCTTAAGTGGGTGTTTATGTCCCATTGCACTTGTAAATATGCAGAAGGTCTAACAGGCTATGGTCTGCTAAACCTCTGTATGCAAAGCAGAGATCACCGCTCAATATCCTGTATTACTCTGAGAAGAGGGACAAGGTTTTGAGATGGTCCACGTATTTTAAGCTCTTGATTTTCTTAGAAAGAAAGAAAGCACTGTGGGCATTCAGGTTATATCAGATGTTTGGACAGATACATACTGGAGAGGGCATTGTGCTCAATGATCAGCCTGATGGTTGCAGAAAACAGTGGAAGGATCACATCCATGGACCTGGGCACCATACCCTTAGTAATAAGTTGTACAATAAAATTGGACTTACATGGTGATTGAAGGGGCCGTTTGCTATCTGCATAGGTTAACAGATACTTAACTACTAGATTCATTTTTAATGCTGAGGAGAGACCGTATGCAGGAATTCCAAGATGTTAAATAGGAAAGATAACCCTTTCACTATTCCACGTGTTATCCAACAGCCACTTCATTTCTTGGCTTAGTTATTTCTGTGTTAATGTATGTAGACTAGTGAAAATAGTCATTTTGATAACACTTTTACTGTGTCACGACTCTGCACAGTTCTGTGGATGTAAAATGAACTAGCAGCCACCCAGGTAAGCATAAATTCTTTGTTCAAAAATCATGGATAAAACCAAAGACAATGGTGGAGAGTGAGGACAAAGAGCCATAATTAGGGTAGCTTTTAAATATTGCACCTATAAACCTAGAAAGATGACAGAATAACAGGGCTTGTATTAGAATGCATTTTCCGAAGGCTATGGCATCTGAAACTCAAATGGATGTTGTTATTTAGTGTTTGGAATCCTCAAAATTTTGCCAGAGGAAACACAAATTTTAAGAGGAACAGACCAAAAGGTATGAGGCAAAAATCTAGCATTTCACAAAATTCTAGACGGAAGAGGGGTGTGAATACAAGTTCTAAATATCACAGTTATCAACCTTTTATCTCCGGAATCATGGGTAATTAAATACATATCCTGTAATATTAACTTGAGAAATTGAAAGAAGAACAGGATGTAAACTAATGTACATTTCTAAAAGTAGTCTATAACTGTAGTTATTATTTACTTTATTAAATGAAACCAGAGAGGTATTTTGACTGCTCATTTAACAAAAAAAAAAAAAAAAAAAAAAAGAAAGAAAGAAAACAAAACATAACTCCTTAAAGCACAATAAAACTCAAGTTATTTCTATTCTGTTAATAAACACTACTGTTATTGTGCTTTTACATAGGGTTATAGATTGTTACTAGGCTAACTAACCAGGAGGCATTTCTAAGCCTAGCCAGGTTTTCCCAAATTATGTCCTGTATCCAAATATAACTCTGAAGCCCAGCCATTTATAAGCTACTTTTGTCCATAAGGGACATGGGTACTAGGTCCAATGTAAATTTCCTATTTCCCATCCGCTGGGCTAGGTTGCACTTAAACTGGATAATAGACAAACTCAGATTCACATGGATGAGAAGCCTGTTCCCTAGCAGCAGCAGTCTCTTGAACACATCTGTCTCTCCATCATGTTCTGTTTAAGTCACAGACAAAATTCAGGCCCCTAGGCCTTGTATCTCTGGTATTGTTTCACTTACAAATATGCAGGAGTTTCGTAAGTGTGGAGTTTGCAGATGCCTTGTAAGCCAGGCATAGATCACCCCTCAGCAATCTATAGGATACTGAGAATAGGGAAAGGACTTTAAGGGACTCTTCATAAGGCAGGTTTGTTATGCCTTGCATTCTTTTTGTAAGGGACCTTTGAGGTCACTCCCATTTGCTGCATATGCTTGTCAGGTCATACCAAAGGGAGCATTGTACTCTATGATTGGTCTGATAAGGGCAGAGTACAGTGGGATAATAACCTCTCTGAACTTAAATGTCATGTTGTTACTTATAAGTTACATAACATAAAAGGATTTCCTCACCAGTGTGACCACAAGGTGGTTGACAGTAAGGCTGTTGTCTACATGTGTACCCCGATCCCTGACCACTGGGTTGACTCCTAGAGGCATTATTATCAACATGGTAATTAGCTGGGATGCTTGACTTCCCAAAGGGTACAATTATTCATTTCTTAGTCGTTTTTAATTTCTCCAAGTCTTTTGGGTTTTTAATACCATGACGGGAATGGACCCCATTCCTAAGTCAAAGTGCGATTAAAGTTCATGAAATAATATTGTTTCACTATTTGATGTCAGCCAAAAGTGCTCTTAGCAGCATCCACAATACCTCCAGTAATGACTCCTTCTGCAATTTGTATTGTGTTACATGAATTGTTAACATATCTAAATATGATTGTAAACTCTTTTTTTATAAGACCCATTGCTCCGACTACTATTGGAACTGTCTGGATATCTTTCTTCCACATGGCTCTCATTTCTGCCTGCAGATCCAGGTATTGAATGCAGGGCTGTGCACACAGTTTACCTCGACCTGGTCAAGGTGTTTGATACAGTAACACATTTTGGGATTATAGACAAGCTCACTCATTTAGGTATAAACCCTTTTATCACCTGCTGGATAGCCAACTGACTCACTAATAGGACCCGGGAGGTCAAAAATAGGTGAGGCCACCTCCACTAAGAGACTAGTCACTAGTGGAGCCCTACAGGGCTCAGTACTGGGCCTGTTCCTTTTTGACATCTATTTTGCTTAGCATTGAGTGTAAGACCATGGCTTTAGCACCATTTGTTTGTCAGAGATAGGCCTTATTGAAGAATGTTATTGTCTTCAGAGCTGTCGATAATAATGCCTAGCTTGCAATCATCTGCAAACTTAGTCAGCCAAAAAACCTTCAGAATGTGCTTTCATTTCAGAAAAATAGATGCCAAAAAGGAACAGGGCCAGTACTGAGCCCTGTAGGGCTCCACTAGTGACTGGCCTCTTGGTGGAGGTGGCCTCACCTATTTTGACCTCTTGGGTCCTATTAGTGAGTCAGTTGGCTATTCAGTAGATAATAAAAGGGTTTATTCCTAAATGAGTGAGCTTGTCTATAATCTCAAAATGTGTTAATGTATCACAAGCCTTGGCCAAGTCAAGGTAAGCTGTGTGCACAGCCCTGCATTCAACCAGTGCTTTGGTGACTCTCTCAGAAAAGTCTACAAGATTTAATAAGCATGACCTTCCTTTAACAAAGCTGAACTGTGACGGGGCTAGCATTTCCTGGTTACTTATGTTCTCATTTATCATGGCCATGATGATTCTTTCCATGGCCTTACATATAAGGCTGGTCAGACTTGTGGGCATGTAATTACCCAGATCAGTGGTTGGATCACCTTTGTGTCGGGGAATGACTGCAGCCATCTTCCATTCCTTGGGCACAAAACTTGACTGTAGGCTCTAACTGAAAAGTGATTCAAGTGGAGCAGACAGCATGTTTCATGCTTTTTATTAAGCATTCTGGGATGTTATTGGGAACCATGGTTGCAGTGTTTTTGGCCTCAGAAAGTGCACTGATTACCTGTTCCCTAGTAATGGTTGGGGGGATTGCGGCATGCAGTATTTCTTTTGGACTATCATGGGGATTTGAGCTGAAACTGTCAAACTTAGGTTGGCATTGGGTCTCTAGTTCAGTGTGAGTGATGCCATTTACAATATGTTTTCCACATTACTGCTTATTTCCTGAGGTTATGGACATAGCTGTAGAAAGCATAGTGGCTGTCTTTTGCCTGAGAAGCTATTTTTTTTCAACTTTAGCATTTGAAGTATTAATTAATCCTCTTATCTGGCTATTTAGATTTGTCAGGGGACTTTTAGCATGTATAACTATATTCCTCCTACACTTGGCCAAGATTTTTTTCTTTTGTTGTATAACCGATTGATATTGTGATTCCACCAAGGTGGCTTGTCTTTTGAGTTTGTCTGTTTTTAATATGTGTGGCCACAGCTCACTCTATACAGCTATCAATATGGCTGCACAGAGATTTTGTAAATCGATCAGCATATGGTATAGTTATTATTGAGTTTGGGGTTGCTTTGAATTTAACCAAGGTTCCACTTAGTAGAAAGAGGTTAGCACAGGAATAGTTGCTAAAGTTTTTAGTTTTGCTGGATCCCAGACTTTGTTTTTATTTCAAGCAATACTGCCTTATGGTCAGATCTGATGAGTAAAGGCATTACATTGAGTAAGAAACATCACCCCCCCCCCACCATATTCATGAGTACAAGGTCAGGATGGTTGTACCCCTGGGTAGGAGAATGGACCAACTGTTCCAGGATGTTGGTATTAAGAAAGTTTAGGAATCACTGGACTTGTGCATTAGATGTGGTGTAGGTTTCCCAATCTATAGAGGGGTAGTTGAGATCTCCCATGAACATCATATTGGGCTGAATGGTGACAGACTCTTGGACACTGAGATAGGTTGTATGGGTTTCCTAGGACATGGTATGAGACTCTATTTATAGGGAATTGCACTTGTATGGGTTCCAGTGGGTCAAACACGTTAACAATGCTGGATGTGAGGTTGGTTATGATATAGACTGAGACTCCTCCACCTTTAGTCCCCTCCATGTACCATAGCTGATCTAAAGGTGTGAAAGGCATTATTTACTCTCCATGACATTAAACCATGTCTCCATTACTACACAGATGTCTGCACTGACCAGGAATAGGAAAACTTTCAGGGAGTGAAGTTTCTAGTTAAGACTTGTAGCACTGAGCAATACCACCTGCAGATATTCATTCATAGGTTCAGTTAAGTCAGGAGGTTTGTCAGTTTGGCATTGCCTAAAAAGGCACTATGGGGGGTGGAAAATGTCTTTGCTAATATCTGAAAACCTAGAGGGGATAAGTGTAGACCATCCCTGGCAAGGCAGTGTGGTCTGTCAACCATGGCCACTAAGCCCATCAAATATCGTACCCACTATGGATTGACACCAGAAGCTAAGCCAATATTTAAAATCAGTAATTTTCTGTTAATAACATGTCAGCATCCTCAGAAAAGTTAGTATGCTGCTCATTGCTAGGCTCATACCTACCCAAGACACAATCAGGAAGCTCAATCATGTCTCGCTTCACATAGTGAGGTACATCTGAGATCATTAATACACACATGGACTATGACAGATTCACACTAGTCCTGTGGTTCAATCATCTGAGTGCCTGTGTGACTTGACAGATCCTAGACCCTGAAAGGCAGCTAACTGTGACACTCTCCTCACTCAGTTTGGTCTTGGGACATTGGTGTGCCTCACTATAGAATCACCAATGACCAGGAAATTTGGCTGTACACTGGTTTGCCTTAAGGGCTTAGCAGCAGAGGCACTGGATACAGTGTTACTATGTGTAGTTGTGGGTGGTGTTTTAATGGAGTGTTTATGTGATGGCTGAGGACCTTTTTTTGTGATTGTGCTGTGCAGGAGGCCTTAGTGCTTTAGAAAGGTTACCTGTAAGTGCCTCAGCATAAGCAGTTTTATGTGTAGGGTCTTTAACTTGGGTAGTAGGCATAGTGAAAGTGTAACTGACAACATCTATAGGATTAGTTTTGATTGTATGAGAGAGTTTTGCCTCAAGTGTTAAAGTGTATTTACAACTCTTGCATACTTTGTCAGTTTTATTAAGAACAAGTGGGTTCTCAGTGCACATGAGTCAATTGTTACAATGCCGCAGAATACTATCTCAGCCAGACTGGCAACAGAGAGGGTCAGGAAGTGCATATCCATGGCTAATGACCTACTAGGGAGGAGTGACGTAAACGTAAAATATTGAACAAGTCAATAAGACAAGCAACTTGATGCACCGCTAAGCTATGTGCAAACTAGATACTCTAGCAGTTAAAAAAAGTCTGTCTCGACAGTAAGGGTAATTTAAGGGGAAACTTATACTGTCAGAGACTGGCATCTACACCGATTAAAAGAACTAAGACACTTTTAGAATAACAGACACAATAAACTGTCAGCCAGCAAATCCCAACTCAGAAGGGTGTAGGCTATTGTCCTGCCACAAGAGTGTAGAATGCAAACCTTCTTAATGTAAAATGACTGGTTTGGAGCCCAAGTGCTTAAACCAGAAGTAAGACAGTTTTAGAATAACAGACACAAATAAGCCTTCCCAGCTCAGAATGGTGGAGGCTACCCTCTCCTCCCACAAGAGTGTAGACCACAAACCTTCATTATGTAAGATAATGAGTTTGGAGCCCAAGTGCCTAAATCAGAACTAAGAGGCTTAGAATGACAGTTACAATGTATTAAATGCAGCACATTAAATGCAATTGAACACTTGAAGAACACAAATACAGTAAAAGCAGCTGAATAAAGTGCACCTTTAAGTCAGTGGCAAGGTAGGAAACAAAAGATAATGCAAGTTTAAGTGACTAAGGGAGATGGCCTTCCCAAGTGGTCTCTCAGTTCTCAATGGAATGATCTGATGAGATGAGACTGGGGGAGTGTCCAAAATCAGATTTATAGTAGGAGAGAGCTACTCAAAGCCACCAAGTTTAAAAAAAACAGCAACAGCAGGGTAGGTGGCTGGTAAAAAATAAATGCAGACAGAGATCAGCAATAGTCTGGCAGAGAACAGCAAGTCAAACAAACACTACAGCTAAGTAAAGATGCCACTTAATATTTGTAGTTAAATTCATTTACTATTTTTATTTTAAATTTGTTTACTGGGAAAGTCGAACTGGACACAGGTCCTTTTTCAGTGGAAGCCCAAGGAGAAAAGCTCCAATGCAGACAGTAAGTATAATATCAGTCAGTTAAATAATGCACTTTGGAATACATAGTAAAATACATACATACATAGTCTTTAACCATTTTAAATAATGCACTTTGGAATACATAGTAAAATACATACATACATAGTCTTTAACCATTTTAAATAATGCACTTTGGAATACAAAGCAAAATACATACATACATAGTTTTTAACAGTTTTAAGTAATGCACTTTGGAATACATAATAAAATACATACATACATACATACATACATACATAGTTTTTAACAGTTTTAAATAATGCCATTTGGAATACATAGTAAAATACAGACATATATAGTTTTAACAGTTTTAAATAATGCACTTTGGAATACATAGTAAAATACATACATATTTAGTTTTTAACAGTTTTAAATAATGCAATTTGGAATACATAGTAAAATACATACATACATAGTTTTTAACAGTTTTAAATAATGCACTTTGGAATACATAGTAAAATACATACATACATAGTTTTTAACAGTTTTAAATAATGCACTTTGGAATACATAGTAAAATACATACATACATAGTCTTTAACAGTTTTAAATAATGCACTTTGAAATACATAGTAAAATACATACATACATAGTCTTTAACAGTTCTAAATAATGCACTTTGGAATACATAGTAAAATACAAACATACATAGTTTTTAACAGTTTTAAATAATGCACTTTGGAATACATAGTAAAATACATACATACATAGTCTTTAACAGTTCTAAATAATGCACTTTGGAATACATAGTAAAATACAAACATACATAGTTTTTAACAGTTTTAAATAATGCACTTTGGAATACATAGTAAAATACATGCATACATACCCCAGGATTCACAAATCCTCCATGTAAGACTAAATTAGTCTTACACGGAAATGCCAATCTAAGAGTAAGAAGGCAGCGTGCCATGCATATTAATGAGGGCGCGCTGCCTCGACTCTAAGGCTAATACGGAGCATGCACGAGTGCAGGGGGCATGTCGGACTGCCGAGCAGTCCAAAAATCCACACCCCTGCAAGTCTATCAATTGGGAAATGTCAACTGACATGAGCGAGTCCGCTCAAATGTGTACATACCCAACACTACACTCCCTCACATTCTAAACCCCTGTACAATTATAAAATGTAAAACTTTTATTTTTGCTTTTTTATTATTCCCGATATAGCTGCCCGTATTTGTGCGGATTTGCCCATTGATTAGCTACAGTCTGCAGTTTAAATATCGAAGAGAATAATAAGAAACTTATATGCAAATTAAGCAAAATAGCAATAGCATAGTGGTAGAGCCTTCGCACAAAGAGGAGGCATTCCCGGTTCGAATCCCACCACTCCCCTTTCTATTTTCTGTTGGAAATCTGTATATAAAAATAATTCCTGACATTTATCATTTAAATTTTAGTAAAAAGCATTGAAATGGCCTATGTAGTAGTGAACGAATTTTATATATATATATATATATAAAGGTGAAATGGTTATGCATACTGATGAATGCATAAGTAACATATCTTAAGCAATGTGAAGCACTGCTAAGCAAAGTTTACCAGTATTAAGCATATTTAAGTATAATTGCTCATAGCTTAGCACTGCTTTAACTAGCGCAATTGCTTTGCGCGGAGCTGCGCATCGCACAAACTAGTGCAAACAGAACATGTTTGCGTGTAGCTGCGCAACGGGCTAACTAGAGCAACGTTGGGCAATGTCAGGCAACGTAGAGCACCATAGAGCAACGTAGAGCAACGTTGGGCAAAGTTGAGCAAAATCGGCTAAACACAGCCACACCTCCTAGCCAGTCTGGCCAGTAGTAAAACAAAAAGCAATGACAGGCCTCGAACCCGGGATACTGTGCACCATAATCACAGTACTGAACCACTAAGCCATGACAGCTTTTCATTAGCATGCACTTTCAACACACACATACATATCAGTGGAAGTTTACCCATTGCTAAGCAGATGTGCCTTCAGCTGAATTTTTCAAAACTGGCCAATCACAAATAAGTGCGGGAAATGATGCATATTTAAGCTCCATAGGCGGGAATACTTGCCATAACTGGTTGTAACTCCCCATCTTCAGGTAGCAATGGCCAGTGCTAGAGAGGGCTCTCGTTTTCAAGCGCAACGTTGGGACATTGAGGAGTCAAAAGTAATGGTTTGGCTCCTTGTCCATAATCATGAGGATAGACTCCTGCGGGGCCAGTACCAGGGCACCCAATACAAAGTGGAAGCCTGGGACTGTCTAGCTCATGAACTCACCAGTGCCACAGGTGTCCCTCGGACTGGTGAGCAGGTCAGACACCACCACGCAGACCTGAAGAGACTCAAGGCGGGTCAACTGGACCAGTGGATCCAGGAGGCCTGTGAGATGGAAAATGCCCCACTACTGAGTAAGTAGCCATGGAATTAAGTATGTAAGAATTGCTATTCTAGTCTTTACTATGGATAGGTATGTCTCAATATCACTTCACTGACTTCACAGCTGCAGGTGTCCGTGCTGCGAATCAGCAAGCCTATGCAGATAGGCTGCACCACCAGGCAGGTTAGTAATTATCCAGCTTGTACTGTTATATAAAATAAATGAGAGAGCCTGAAAAAAGTGTTTTAACACAATAAATAAAGGTATAATAATTCTCTAAAAATTATTCTGCATGTACTGTTATATAAAATAAATGAGAGAGAGCCTCTAGAAAAGTGTTATACATCTTTAATAAAGGTATAATTCCTGGAGTGTGTCTGTGTCATTTTCTTTGATATGTTGATGTACTCTTGCATTATAGTAATAGTACTGTTGTATTAAGCGCTGTTAACACACAGTTGGGTAGACCCATATAAAGTGGATGAAGGGAGTGCCAGTAGCTTTTAAGCATATTTACAGTCCTTGACTGTTGGTTCATGCCCAGCATGTACAGGTTAATCTGGCACATGAGTAGCTTGGTACTGTGTTCCCCAGAAATGTCATTGTGCTGGCAGAAATGTAGGGAGCTGTTAACATATAACATATTTCACCTAAGCATATCTAGATAAGTATAGGAAAGTAGAGCTGTCAATGTACCATCTCAGCAGTAGTGTGTCTGAGCAACCCACAAAATATGTAGCAGTAACATCTGCATCCCGGACAGTTTGTATGTCAGATACAGCCCATGTATGTAAAGATCTAGCAAAACCCATTTCCCAATTTAAGGACAATTGGGTAGTGTAATAATACATGTAGGGGACATATAACTGCAGTTAATAGGAATGTAGTGTAAACTAGAAGGATATATAAGTTGTTAATAGAGCTATCTATCGTTTTCCACCCTACTGTATGTGCATAAAAAATGCAATTCCATACCTCAATGGGTATGTCTAATCTCAAAACATTTGTTGGGACATATGTCCTATTGGTTTATAAATATCTGCATTTATTTCGATGCATGTGCCCTGTTCAAATACCACAATATTAGTGGCCTGTTGCCATCAATTAAACCTGCATGCTGTTGTAATGTCCACTGTTGTTCTATATATGCATGTGTCATGCTTGCTGTTCAACTGTTGGAACTCTGGTGTGTTGGGTTAATGGGAATACTTCTGCATGTTATTATAACTAATTGGGAATGCTGTTGACTGTTACTAACCCATATTTTCATTAAATCTTCCTAAACATAGAACGTATAGGAAGGCCGGTCCCAGCGGACCCACCTGTCCCACCTCAGCTGGTGGTGGCACCTGGCACCAGCAGGTCTGGTACCCAGCCTGGGACCCCCTCCTCCATTGGCCCTGTGCCACCTTCAGGTGGAAGTGCTGCAGGGGATGGGGCTCACCCCCCTGTGCAAGCATGGGCAGAGGAGGGCCACCTATCACCCTCTGAATGGTCCGGGCTGTGGTGCGTAGGGAGATAGAATGTCCTGTCACTGATCCTCTACGCCAGCTTGAGGCACGAGTGGCGTGACTCACAGGTGAGCCTGCCCCTCCTACGCAGCCCCCAACACAGCTACCCTCTGGGCTGTGAAGGTGCAGTGGTGACTGCCCATGGGTGGGGCTCTCAGTTCCACTGTTGCCATCTGTGAGCTCATGAGCTTGCGATTTCCAAACATCCTTCCCCATCAATGGTGTTCACCCACGTGTCATATTCCATCCCTGAATACGTCTTGTTTGTCTTGTCTGTTTACCTTCCCAAATATACCTACTTCCCCTACCCCACATTCCACTCTCACCTGAAAAAATAAAAGGGGCAATCTGCTCCCAAAAAATAATTATGCCCCATACATAGATGCCCATTTTGCACACATGTTCACTGGACACATAAACTGATATTGAATTGGCTGTACAACATACTTTGTTGTCCTCACCCCTCTCTCAGGGGTGAAAGGTTTCATATTTCCCTCCAAATTTATTGCATATACACAGCTGTTGCTGTTAAAGAAATTGGCAGCTATGGACCTTCCCTACACCCGTCCTGCACATCCTGAGCTGTTTTCCCTACTGTCTTTCCCTCTTTGTGCCCCTTTTTCACCACTTTCCTATCTCCCTATTTTCTTTTCTTTCAAAGAAATGAGCGCGGGGGTTAGCGGGAGTAAGCACTATTAAACAGTAGTTAGCGTGAGTGTGCACTTGTTTGCGTTTAGCTAAGCATCGCGCAAACCCGCTCACAACTGCTTAGAACTGCCTTAGTCACTCTGCATGTCAGGGCCCTTGTTCTGCTCATCACCAAAATAAAACACCTCTGTCAGTCTTGAACCCTGGACCTTGGACACACTAGACTGCATGAAGTACCACTAAGCCATGGTAGACATACAAGTTGGTGCTGAAATAAATATATCATGCATCAGAATGAGTGAATGTAAAGGAAAAATAGGAATGCCATAACACAAAACTTGTTCTGTGGAACTTTACCAGCAGTTGTTGTGGAATTGCATTACATGACTGTGATAAGAGAACTAGCCATTCTAGCAGGAAATAATGTTACAGCAGCACTTTACAACCCACACACAGTATCATAGCAGGACAAACAGTGGCATATCTGATTAGGGCAGAGGACATACATCCCAACTGTGACTACTTTTCAGGGATGTCCCTGATTTTGAAACATATGTTAGCTGTGTCCCTCTGAATCCTTCTGAAAAGTACTGACATAAGGCAGAAAGGTGGGGTATTACACTTAATGAATAATGACAATAATAAGAGTTAGACACAGCTTGTACTTCAGAAAAGGTGTAGTAATCCATATGCGCTGGTTCTCTTGAAGTCTCCATTTACTGTCTCTATTATTTTGAAGGTGTACCTCACTTTTACCTACCTTTCCCTGACTCTGTTCAAATATGTACCTGAGTGTTTCAGAGGTCTGGCAGAGGCAGAAACCACAGACATATCAGCTTTTCTGCTGTTACACACTGTGCAAATAGCTTTGGAAGGTGTTCCACAAGCATACCCTTATGTAGGAGTACAACACTGAAATACCAAAGGATGTAGCCGTGTACTGGTAGCAACTGACTGTAACAATGCCATTGTACCAGTGTTTAAAAGACCTGTGCATTGCACAGACAAAGAATAACAGGCTAACATCTGGCTACCATCTGGATAGGTCCACAGTTGGGAGCTATGCAGACAGACTACTTTTCTTTTTTTTTTTTTAATATTTTTATTCATTTCCAAAAACAAGAAAACATGAATGCAGGTTATTTATGACAATGAAGTATTTACAAATTATTTAAAAAGGTAGGCTAAAACCTCTAAACAGATATCAAACATTAAAACCAAAATAAAGTATTTACAAGGGTGTCTATTGTTGACATATAATTGACTTTCTATACAATTGTTTCCTGATTATAATCTGCTGCAGTCATTATTCTCCAGTATTTCAGTTACCTTTTGCTATACTACGTATAATGATGTAGTTCTTTCAGTTCTTCCTTTAATAGTGTTCATTTCCAATTGCGATACTGCTGATACCATATTCATGAATTGCTTAAAAGTTGGAGAAGCTTTGGATTTCCAGTTTGATGTAATGTTTTTCCTTGCAATAGCTAGGAGAGTCCATAAGATTACATATTTTGTTCTTGGCACACAGTCGGGTACAGGTGCATTAAACAAAATAATGATTTGGAAATCTGGAATTTATCATTGAATACCATTTGCAGAAAATAATTTATTTTATCCCAATATGGTTTAATCAAATGGCATTCGTAGAACATATTTTGCCAGTCTGCTTTTACTGATAAATCACATCTCCAGCAGCCAATATTTTTCTTAAACATAAGTTCCATTTTATGAGGGGTTACATAAGATCTGTGTATGAATTGCCATGTAAAAAGTCTCCAATGTAATGAAAGTGATGTCTGCTTTGGAGAGAGAAGAGTTAGTTTTTTATCTCTGTCATTTGGCACATGTCCATTAACTGATCTATAATAATTCCATATTTTGTCATTATTATGCATTTTTATTTTTTTGTTTGTTTTATAAATAGATGATAAGTATCCCTTTCCAGTAATGGGTTGATTAGTTAGTAATATTATATGTTCTATAAGGTTAGAAACATTTTGTCTTATTGATGGTTGCATTGTTTCTTGTTTGCTTAATATATACTGTCTTAATTCTTGTACATGTAACCACAAACTATCTTCCATATTTAATTTCTGTTTAATCTGGTCTATTGTCAGAGGTATTCCAGAGTTTAGCAATTGATGCCAATATATTAATCCCTTTTCTTTAAGCATGTTGACTACTTCCATATTAAATGTTATTATATTACCTTGTGTGTACGCTACTGGATATAAAAGAAATGACCATGCTTTAATATCAGGATTGCTATTAATAAGATTTTGGAAAATTTTAATGTATAAGTAATGTATTTGGAACTTATATTTTTATTCTTATGTATCATCATATATTCCTTCATCAGCCATAGAAAATTGTTTGGTATGAAATCTGTATACTTATTTGCTACTACAAATCCTGATTTTAACCAGATTCTCTCATGAACTAGCTTCCATTTTGATGTATATTTTGTATTTAGCCATAATGATATTGTTGTAATAATGGATGAATGCAAATATATTTCTATGTCTGGTAAACCTATGCCACCTATATCCCAATCATCTAGATGATACTTCATAGCTATCCTTGGTTTTTGGATACCATAGGAATCTTACCATTAAATCATTTAATTGTTTTAGGTGCGATTTAGCTGGTGGCAAAGAACAAGCTTGTATGACATAAAGAATTTTTGGAAATATGATCATTTTAATTATATAAAGCCTTTCTT
The DNA here is from genome assembly GCF_019279795.1 of Protopterus annectens. Classification (NCBI taxonomy): domain Eukaryota; kingdom Metazoa; phylum Chordata; order Ceratodontiformes; family Protopteridae; genus Protopterus; species Protopterus annectens. The sequence goes on from NC_056750.1 coordinate 304,037,564, forward strand.
CCATTGAAAAGAAGAATTTATTCCATCTTTGTATTAGATTTTTAATATTATTTAAGGTCTCTTTATAATTTGTTTCAATTGTAGTATCTAGGTTGTTAGTTATTATAATTCCCAAGTATTTAATTATATTATCGGTAGAGATATATTTATGGTATTTTTATTTAGATCTTTTTTATTAGTATTGATAAGCAATACATTTGTTTTGTTCTCATTAAATTTAAGACTTGAAAAGTTTTGAAAGTTTTGAATTGAGTCCCATAATGCTTTTAAACTGCTATTATTATTTTTAAGGTAATTAAAATATCATCAGCAAAAAGTTGAATTTTAAGCTCTAGGCTGATGTCTAGTTGTATTCCTTCAATATTTTTATCCATACGTATATTATTTGCTAAGGGTTCAATGACTAGCAAACAATAACGGAGAAAGAGGGCAGCCTTGTTTTGTGCCCTTAGTTATTTTAATAGATTTAGACAGACAAGATCCCAGTTTTATATAAGCCAATGATTTTTCATATAATGATTTTATTAACAAAGTGAAGTTGTTTGAGAAGCCATATTCTTCTAAAACTAACCACAGATAATCCCAGTTCACTGAATCAAATGCTATTTATGTCTAAGCTAATAACATTCATTTTGTTTTTGTGACATTTATATAATCAATTAAGGAAAGAATTCTTTTAATGTTGTCATAAGTGTTCCTATCTTTTATAAAACCTGTTTGATCCTCCTCTATCAAAAGTGGTAGTAATTGTTTTATTCGAGCAGCATGTATTGCCATAAAAATTTTATAATCTATATTAAGAAGTGAAATGGGTCTGTATGATGAACATTCACTGGGATCTTTATTTTGTTTCAGAATTGGTGATATTAATGTGTACTTCCAAGAAGGAGGAATGTCTTTACCATTTTTAACTGATGTAAAGACATTCAATAACAACAGCAAAGCCTCATTTGATAGTAATTTAAACATTTCTGGGGTGATATTATCTATACTTGGAGCTTTGTTTAATTTTAGCTTATTTACTTCAGCTTTAAGTTCTGTCATTGTTATTTGTTTATCTATTAGTTGTACCTGCTCCTCTAATAACCTAACTTTAACATTGTTTTTGAGAAAAGCTTTCAATACTGAATGTGTTTCTGTTTTCTCATTTTGATTATTAAGTTTATGAAAAAATAACCTAAAAAGCTTCTAGTATTCCTTCTAAATCAGATACTTTCTTTTTGGTTTCTATATTATGTATTTCCTTGATTTGATTTGTTTTAATAATCGTTTTAGTCCTATTTGCTATTCTTCATTGGTTTTTAGGGTTTATTGAATAGTAACATAGTTTAATTTTTTCTAAGTTGATCATTGTTTTGTGGTGTAGCGTCTCTGAGTATTTTTATTAGTATCTTCTAGTTCTTTTATTAAGTTGGTGTTTCCATTTTGAATATCAAGCTTTAAATGATCTACTTTTGACTGTAATTCCATTAATTCCTTATTCCACTGTTTTTGTTTATTTTTATACCATCCCACCGCTCTTCCATATAGGTATGCTTTCAATGCATCCCATATATATATTTCAGATACATCTTTTGTAAGATTGATATCTAGGAATGTTTGTGTCTCTTTAATATAAAATTCCTTAAAATCTTTGAGATTTGTTATGTAAGATGGCATTCTTGTTACTGATATCCTTCTCTTGAAACATAAGTCTATCTCAAACGTTATGGTGTTATGGTCCGAAAATGGACATGAAATTGTCTTGACTTTATTTAATTTAGAGGTTAAATCCTTTGTTATGTACACTCTATCTATTCTAGAGTATGTATTATGTCTATGGGAAAAATGTGTAAAGAATAGTGAATCTGGGATAGCATACTCATTTATGTCAACTATATTAAAAGTTTCAACAAACTCAGATAACAACTTTGTTAAAGGTGATCTCTTACGTGTAGTTTTAGTATTTGTGTCAGTATCTTTTATAATGCAATTGAAATCTCCGGCTATGATTAAATAGCCTTTGGTATATTGTACAATGTCTTCTAAGTGTTGTTTGGCCACTCTAACACCTAGTCCTGGTATCCAATAAATATTCACTAATGTATATATCATTTCATTGATAGATATTGTCACTAGACAAAACATTCCTGAGTTGTCATGGAACGTGTTTATAATTTTAGGCATTAAAGTAGTGTTTTTCCACAAAATTGCTACTCCCCTTCGCTTCTGATTATAGGTGGAACTTACTAATATTGTATAATTTTTATTGTTTATTTTATTTATGTCTTCCTGTGTAAGGTGTGTTTCCTGTAAAAATACTAGTTAAGCTTCACATAGCTTTAAATATCTATAAAGACTTCCCCTTTTGCAGCTATTATTTAAACCATTTACATTAAGAGATATACATTTTGCAATTGGATTTATATTAGCTTTGCTTTTATCCATATTCATATACTCGTAACAATGTGTAGATGTGTGTACATGAAGAGAATGATTTGTTCTTTCTTCTTCCAACAGTATTACAATAGATTATAGACACCCAATAAAAATAAATTACAAGATCATAACTGAGAACAATATAAGATAAACAACCACCAAACCCCTACATGAGAAAAAACATCTCATCCTTGAATGATCTAATCATTCAAGCGATCTCTCTAAGTCTGCATTTCAGCATCCTCCCCCGGCCCCGCCATATGGTAGTTTTATAATGAAAAGTATCTTATATATCTTTTAAGTATACAAGTATCTGTCTTTACAGATTACTTAAATACAGTCTTTATCTATTTTTAATATTTTATAAAACACTAAGGCAACACAACTATACATAGATTTAATACTTAACTATTTGGTTTTGTTTAAATTGTAAAGGAAAATCTTTTATTTTAATATATCTTTTGTGTAGCAATAACGGTTATGCATCTTAAAAATAATATGCTTGCTGTCTATCTCCCTTATAGTGTGAGTGGCATTCATAGGTATCAAATTTATTGTAATAGGTTCATAGGTTCATAGGTTCATACTAGGCTATCTGCCCAAGGGCATTTATAAGCCTAGCCCATAGTTATGTGGCTTTCGCCACCCCTTTAGTTTGAATAAAAACTATGCCTATCATTTTGCTGTGCCTCTGTCAAGCAGTGACGCTGAAGTAATCCCTGGGGTATATCTGCAATCTCCCATCCATTGGTCAAGATTCCTCTTGAACAAGACCAGAGAGGTGCTCTGCCTCACATGTACCGGGATTTTGTTCCACAGCATAGGGAGTCTCTGGGTGATGAATCTGTCCCTCCAGCACGTTCTATTTATAACCGTGTCAAGGTTTAAGTCTCCCGCCCTTGTGGTTCTGAGGGATCTAGATTTTTGAGGTGAAGCATATTCATCAAATCTGGGTTTGACATGGCCTTATATGTCAGGCACAGGTCACCTCTGAGCAAGCGGTATGAGACTGAATAGAGCTGGAGTTCTTTCAGTCGGGCAGCATAAGACATATTTTGAGACCCTTTATCCTTTTGGTGAGGAACTTTTGGGGCCTTTCAAGCTGCAGCAGGTGTCTGGTCAGATACATTCAGGAACGGGCATTGTACTCAATCATAGGTCTAATAAGTGATGAGTACAGGGGACGATGACCTCCCTTGATCTAGATGTGAATCCCTTCATGATCAGGTGGGTGATATAGAAGGTTTTCCTAACTACTTTAGCAACATGAGTGTCAAATCGAAAGGCTACTGTCAACCTGGGTCCCCAGATCTCTGATGACTTTTTCTGTGCTCAGTGGATTGCCACCTATATGGTAGCTAGGGGTAGCCTTGTTTTTCCCAAAGGGTATGACTATGCATTTTTTGGCGTTTAACTTCAGGCCATGGCTCTGGCACCAGTTATCCATTTCTGTGAGGCCCTTCTGGAGGATATCTGTGTCAGATGTGTTTTCGACTATGGCCCAGTTTGCAGTCATCTGCAAACTTTGTCAGCCATAACCCTCCTGTGTTTGCTTGTACTTCAGAAAAGTAGATGCCGAACAAGAGTGGACCCAGGACTGAGCCCTGTGGGACACCACTTGTGACAGGCTTTGAGTCTGACATGGCTCCAGCAACTCTGACCCTGTGGGTTCTGTCACTTAGCCAGTTTGCAACCCATCTTGTGATGTATGGGTTTACATTCAAGCTGATGAGTTTTTCGATGATACCTGAGTGGGGTATTGTGTCGAAGGCCTTTGCCAGGTCGAGGTAGGCTGTATGGACTGCCTTTCCCTCATCAATGGCCTTGGTGACTGTCTCAAAAAGTCAACCAAGTTTAAGAGGCAGGATCTGCCTTTGACAAAGCCAAACTGAGTTGGATCCAAAGTCTGCAAGTTCCCTATGTCTTTATTTATGAGTTCCATTATGATCCTCTCCATGGCTTTGCAGATAAGGCTTGTCAAGCTAATGGGGCGGTAATTTCCAGGGTCTGTGGAGGCACCGCCCTTATGAAGTGGGACCACAGTCGTGCGCCACTCCTTGGGTATGTATCCTGAGGTGAGGCTAAGATTAAACAGCTGTCCTAACTGTGGGTTTAATTCCTCATTGAGTTCATGAAGCACACAGCCGGGACACCATCCGTCCCATGGATGCTGTGTTTTTGCCTTAGTGAGGGCAGTTCTCACCTGGGCGTTGGAGATGTTTGGGGGCTACAATCCTCTGGAATAGATATCTCTCCTTTTGGGGAGGGGAAGTTTGCACTGAACCTGTCAGCCAGTATGTTGGCAATGTGTGTAGGTTCAGTAATTTTCACATCATTTTGAACTAATTCTGAGCATATCTGGGAGTTTCCTCCTAGGTTTCTAACATAGCTAAAGAAGGCCTTATGATTCTCTTTAGAGTCCTTGGCGATTTTTCTCTCAAAATTTGCCTTGGATGATTTTATGAGAGCTCTTAGTTTTTACTTATAATGATCAAAGGTGTCTTACCTTTCAAGGATTTTGCTCTATCTTGTAGTAGCTTCCTCCTTTGTTGTAGAGCTTGTTTATGGCTGGGGTCCACCAGACTGGACGCTTGCCTTTGGTACAGAGAGTCTTAGTTTTGTTTGGGATTGCCTGATCCATGCAGTCCTGTAGGTGCTGGTAGAAGGCATTTGTAAGTGATTCAGCGGTTTGAGTAATGTTTACCACTGGCTCAGGGGCCTTAAAGGAGACCACACTAGTTTTAGAAGTGTGAAATCGGCTTTTGAGAAGTTTTTCACTGTGGTCTTTTTGTTTCAGGTGGGGCGGGATGAGGACCTCCAGCGAGATTAGTTTATGATCTGATCTCACCAGTGAGGGTATACTTCGGTGTTGAACATTTTGATCCCATGTTCGTGATGATGAGATCAAGTATGTTTTCTCCTCTTGTGGGGATGGTGACTAGTTGTTCCATGGCATTTGAGTTTATGAACTCCAGGAATCTTTGGGTTAGAGTGTTCGGCTTGAGTAGTGTTCCCAGTCTATATTAGGGTAGTTAACGCCACCTAGTATGATGGTGTTTGGAGATACATTTATCCCTCCAATGTTTTCAGGAAGGCCATGTGAGGTTCCTGAGTTTGAGAGGGTGGCCTGTAACATGCTACAAATTGCAGAGCAGTCTTGCCTATGGTTAATTGCACCTGGATGGTCTCCGATGCATCATGCGTTGCCACCAACCTTGAGGTGTGGGTGTCCTTTATGAATATGGACACCCTCCTTTCTTGGTGTTGTCCGATTTTGGGGCGGAACGCATGATATGAGGTGAAACCTGTTAGTGCTGGGGTGCTCTCAGGAGCCTTGAACCAGGTTTCTGTCACAGCACAGACATCGATGTTCTCCATATTGAGAAGGGCCTCGAGGTGCATCTTGAGATTGAGACTTCTGGCATTGAGCAGCATTACCCTTAGTTTTTCCTTTTGGTGTTCTAGGGTGGTAGGTTTAGAATTTGAGCCTTGCCTAAAAAGGCACTATGGGGGTGGCAAGAGCCTTTGCCAATATCCGAAGCCCAGGGTGACAGGTGCAAGCCGTCCCTTCTTGAAGCAGCGTGGCTTGTCCAGCATGTCATCCCAGGCGGACAGACATTGATCCCCTTTGAATGACACCAGAATTTAAGCCAATTATTAAAGCTGATCATCTTATCACTGTATTGTGGCATCATTCTAGGTGAAGGTAGGATACTGCTCAAGGTCAGGGTCATACCTGCCTGGGCTACATAATCAGAGAGCTCCTCGATGTCCCTTTTCATGTAGTCCAAGGAGGTGCGTCTCAGGTCGTTGACACCAGCGTGGACAATGACTGAGTCGTGCTTGTACCTGCTGTTGAGAGACCTGAGTGCTTGCGTTATGTGGCGGATTCTAGCCTGACAGGCAGCTTACTGTGACCTTCTCTTTACTCAGTCTGGTGAGCGGGACGTCAGTGTGTCTGACTATGGAATCACCAATGACAAGTGTGTCTGGCATTTTGTTTGGCCTTAAGGGCTGTGACTGTTTGACACTCTGACTGTGTGGTCTATGTGTTGCATGTGTTGGGTCGTGAGGTGGTAGTTGTTTGGGTGTCTGCTTTGGTGGCCTCTGCTGTTTTGGTAAATTTTGATCAGAGCCTCGAGTATGTCTTTGTGTGAGTATGTGTATGATTTGAAGTTGTGATGGTACCATGTGTGACTGGGTATGTATTGTGTGTGGTTACCTTCTCCTCCTGTCTGGTCTTGCCAGTCCTATGTTGAGAGAGCTCAGCCTCCAGTTTGGCCAGATAGTTGCATCTCTGCATGTATTTGTGTTTTGTGGGAGAAGGAGAGGATTGTCTGTGTACATGAGGCAGTTGTAACATTGCCTCAATATTCCCAGGTTCACCAGTTGAGCTGGAGAGGACACTAGCAACTGATCCCTCGACATACTAGAAGTAGTAGATAAAGAGACTTTCAAAGGACTCCGGGAAGTGGGTTTTAGGCTGGTGGGGTACTATCTATAATAAGAGTGCTTTATCAAGGTGCAAGTACTGTAGGAGTAAGTGCTAGGCTTTACAGATAGAGAATAGTCTACTTGGGAATCAAGTAGAGATGAACTTTTCAGTTATAGGATATGCTGGTTAGATCAGCAGTACAGCTCGAGGAAGGTAGTTTTAAGGGAAAATTGGAAGAGTGGAATTTAGATGGCCCAAATAGTTTAACCTTGTTTAACCGCTGCTCTTGTGTGCAACAGTGGTAACTCAGCTAAATCAAGGCCACGCGTTTAGCGTGTTTTATAGCAGGGGCTGAAGGAGCTAGGAATTGGCCCAAAACAACCAATGGACTACTAGTTTCTGGCTGAAACTTCACCAAATCAGACAAAAAGGGCGCTCAGTGCTTCCCACTCCCACTGGTAAGCAAAGAAACTTCCCTCCTTCCTAATAAGGCAATGGATCAGTAACAGGAACTAAAAACAAAGCCCAGGGATCAGCAACTCTGAAACTGGACTACTCTAGTTCAGTAAGGCGGGAAAACAAGAGATTTTTTTGTTTTCTTACAGAGACAAGGAAAAAACAGACAGTAATTGCTGTAAATCGGCTAGCACTTTAGTGTGTAGCCTACAGAAACAATTTGCAACAATTAGTAACTTAAAGTGCAATAAACAGTGTAAAATGCAGAAATCACTTAAAGTAGCAATAAAACAGGCGAAATGCAGTTGCTAGCTTAAATAACAGTGGGAAAGCCACAAAAATACTTATATCTGGTAGAAAGTCACTCTTTTAGCTCTCTGCTGCTTGGATCACTCTGCAGGCCACCACGAGGATCTGTGCTGAGTTGGTACAAGCTGGAAACGCGTGTTTAGCGTGTTTTATAGCAGGGGCTGAAAGGAGCTAGGAATTGGCCCAAAACAACCAATGGACTACTAGTTTCTGGCTGAAACTTCACCAAATCGGACAGAAAGGCTGCTCAGTGCTTCCCACTCCCACTGGTAAGCAAAGAAACTTCCCTCCTCCCTAATAAGGCAATGAATCAGTAACAGGAACTAAAAACAAAGCCCAGGGATCAGCAACTCTGAAACTGGACTACTCTAGTTCAGTAAGGCAGGAAAACAAGAGATCTTCTGTTCTTTTACAGAGACAAGGCAAAAACACACAGTAAATCCTATAAATGCTGTAAATCGGCTAGCACTTTAGTGTGTAGCCTACAGAAGCAATTTGCAACAATTAGTAACTTAAAGTGCAATAAACAGTGTAAAATGCAGAAATCACTTAAAGTAGCAGTAAAACAGGCGAAATGCAGTCGCTAGCTTAAATAACAGTGGGAAAGCCACAAAAATACTTATATCTGGTAGAAAGTCACTCTTTTAGCTCTCTGCTGCTTGGATCACTCTGCAGGCCACCACGAGGATCTGTGCTGAGTTGGTACAAGCTGGAAAATCCGTGTTTAGCGTGTTTTATAGCAGGGGCTGAAAGGAGCTAGGAATTGGCCCAAAACGACCAATGGACTACTAGTTTCTGGCTGAAACTTCACCAAATCGGACAGAAAGGCTGCTCAGTGCTTCCCACTCCCACTGGTAAGCAAAGAAACTTCCCTCCTCCCTAATAAGGCAATGGATCAGTAACAGGAACTAAAAACAAAGCCCAGGGATCAACAACTCTGAAACTGGACTACTCTAGTTCAGTAAGGCGGAAAACAAGAGATTTTTGTTTTATTACAGAGACAAGGAAAAAACAGACAGTAAATGCTATAAATGCTGTAAATCGGCTAGCACTTTAGTGTGTAGCCTACAGAAACAATTTGCAACAATTAGTAACTTAAAGTGCAATAAAAAGTGTAAAATGCAGAAATCACTTAAAGTAGCAGTAAAACAGGCAAATGCAGTCGCTAGCTTAATAACAGTGGGAAAGCCACAAAATACTTATATCTGGTAGAAAGTCACTCTTTTAGCTCTCTGCTGCTTGGATCACTCTGCAGGCCACCACGAGGGATCTGTGCTGAGTTGGTACAAGCTGGAAAACGCGTGTTTAGCGTGTTTTATTGCAGGGGCTGAAAGGAGCTAGGAACTGGCCCAAAGCGACCAATGGACTACTAGTTTCGGCTGAAACTTCACCAAATCAGACAGAAAGGCTGCTCAGTGCTTCCCACTCCCACTGGTAAGCAAAGAAACTTCCCTCCTTCCTAATAAGGCAATGGATCAGTAACAGGAACTAAAAACAAAGCCCAGGGATCAGCAACTCTGAAACTGGACTACTCTAGTTCAGTAAGGCAGGAAAACAAGAGAATTTTTTTTTTTTTACAGCGACAAGGAAAAAAACAGACAGTAAATGCTATAAAAACAATTCACATGCAGTGCAAGCTGGCACACTTGAGTATGTAGCAATATTAGTCCACACACAGTATGAAAAAATGTAATTAAATTAAAAGGACTAAAAGCAAGTGCAGAAAGGGTTTATTAGAGAGAATGCGGTAAAGAGAAGGGACTGGGGAGTGTCCTAGATCAAATCTACAGTGGGCGGGCACTGCAAAAGCCACCAAATTTAAACTACACCCAAGAACAGGGAGGGGGTGGGAAGACAGTTTCAACAGAGCTAGATCTGAGAAATCAGTCCCCAAGTTATAACAACCACAATAAAATGAAGGAAATATACTTAAATCAGCTTATGTCCAGTTGATGTATGCAGACAAATCTCAGTAGCAGCAACTCTACTTAAAATGATTACCAGAGATGTAACCAACACAGGTTTTAAAGTTATCAGAAAAACCCCCAAGCTAATTAACACTTAAAGGAATTTCAGAGCAGTTTAACAACTAGTGCAGAGCTTCAGACACACACACAAGACAGTTTCAACAGAGCTAGATCTGAGAAATCAGTCCCCAAGTTATAACAACCACAATAAAATGAAGGAAATATACTTAAATCAGCTTATGTCCAGTTGATGTATGCAGACAAATCTCAGTAGCAGCAACTCTACTTAAAATGATTACCAGAGATGTAACCAACACAGGTTTTAAAGTTATCAGAAACCCCAAGCTAATTAACACTTAAAGGAATTTCAGAGCAGTTTAACAACTAGTGCAGAGCTTCAGACACACACACAAGACAGTTTCAACAGAGCTAGATCTGAGAAATCAGTCCCCAAGTTATAACAACCACAATAAAATGAAGGAAATATACTTAAATCAGCTTATGTCCAGTTGATGTATGCAGACAAATCTCAGTAGCAGCAACTCTACTTAAAATGATTACCAGAGATGTAACCAACACAGGTTTTAAAGTTATCAGAAAACCCCCAAGCTAATTAACACTTAAAGGAATTTCAGAGCAGTTTAACAACTAGTGCAGAGCTTCAGACACACACACAAGACAGTTTCAACAGAGCTAGATCTGAGAAATCAGTCCCCAAGTTATAACAACCACAATAAAATGAAGGAAATATACTTAAATCAGCTTATGTCCAGTTGATGTATGCAGACAAATCTCAGTAGCAGCAACTCTACTTAAAATGATTACCAGAGATGTAACCAACACAGGTTTTAAAGTTATCAGAACCCCCCCCCAAGCTAATTAACACTTAAAGGAATTTCAGAGCAGTTTAACAACTAGTGCAGAGCTTCAGACACACACACAAGACAGTTTCAACAGAGCTAGATCTGAGAAATCAGTCCCCAAGTTATAACAACCACAATAAAATGAAGGAAATATACTTAAATCAGCTTATGTCCAGTTGATGTATGCAGACAAATCTCAGTAGCAGCAACTCTACTTAAAATGATTACCAGAGATGTAACCAACACGGGTTTTAAAGTTATCAGAAAACCCCCCAAGCTAATTAACACTTAAAGGAATTTCAGAGCAGTTTAACAACTAGTGCAGAGCTTCAGACACACACACAAGACAGTTTCAACAGAGCTAGATCTGAGAAATCAGTCCCCAAGTTATAACAACCACAATAAAATGAAGGAAATATACTTAAATCAGCTTATGTCCAGTTGATGTATGCAGACAAATCTCAGTAGCAGCAACTCTACTTAAAATGATTACCAGAGATGTAACCAACACAGGTTTTAAAGTTATCAGAAAACCCCCAAGCTAATTAACACTTAAAGGAATTTCAGAGCAGTTTAACAACTAGTGCAGAGCTTCAGACACACACACAAGACAGTTTCAACAGAGCTAGATCTGAGAAATCAGTCCCCAAGTTATAACAACCACAATAAAATGAAGGAAATATACTTAAATCAGCTTATGTCCAGTTGATGTATGCAGACAAATCTCAGTAGCAGCAACTCTACTTAAAATGATTACCAGAGATGTAACCAACACAGGTTTTAAAGTTATCAGAAAACCCCCAAGCTAATTAACACTTAAAGGAATTTCAGAGCAGTTTAACAACTAGTGCAGAGCTTCAGACACACACACAAGACAGTTTCAACAGAGCTAGATCTGAGAAATCAGTCCCCAAGTTATAACAACCACAATAAAATGAAGGAAATATACTTAAATCAGCTTATGTCCAGTTGATGTATGCAGACAAATCTCAGTAGCAGCAACTCTACTTAAAATGATTACCAGAGATGTAACCAACACAGGTTTTAAAGTTATCAGAAAACCCCCCAAGCTAATTAACACTTAAAGGAATTTCAGAGCAGTTTAACAACTAGTGCAGAGCTTCAGACACACACACAAGACAGTTTCAACAGAGCTAGATCTGAGAAATCAGTCCCCAAGTTATAACAACCACAATAAAATGAAAGAAATATACTTAAATCAGCTTATGTCCAGTTGATGTATGCAGACAAATCTCAGTAGCAGCAACTCTACTTAAAATGATTGTCTACCTATATATATATATATATATATATATATATATATATATATATATACATATGCATACATACACACACATATATATATATACACATGCATACATACACAAAAAAAAATGTTAAGCATTATATGCATCAGTTAACCATGCCACAAGTTGATTAAATCAGAAAGTATCCGTAACAATGAATATAACTTTACATTTGTATTGTCATTTATCAGTAATCTTATAGTTTTCTTTTAATTCAAAAAGTCATATTTTAGTGGTATGAATGCTACTAATTTGTTTTTGGCATTGGTATTATATAGTTTAAGACTATATTTCTTAGCAATTCCTATGTATTTATTAGTGCCACTGGCATATTTCATCGCTAGTGTACCACATATGTCATATGTCAAATAGCAACTCATACTCCTTATGATATTACAGGATTTATCTGCAGTGTTATAATTGTAAGGTTGGAAAATATGAGAAGCAAAGTAGGCTTTAAATATGCTATAACACAATTGTTTTGTACTTATTACTGTCAACTCTTCTACATACACAGGAAAAGATAACCTTATATGACCATCAACCATTTTCCTTCATTTTTCTCTTCATCCTTCTATTCTCCATTTTTAATAAATATTTGTTTCTATTGTGGCTTCTTTGAATTTAGAGAGGGTACTCCATATCATATTATAGATAATATACAACGTTCAAACAGAGAACATGCCCAATATAGAGACATATTCTCAACTCAAGTGGTCCACACCATATATTTACAACACTGCAGTCAGAAATATACTAATGAATATGCAATAACTAGCAGCTTTGCAGCATGTGTGTCTCTAACAAGTACGTACCTATAGGATATTAAAAAGAATAGATAGCACACTCTTGTTTCATAATTAACAAATGCACACAGCCTGGTATTTACTTTCATAGACAGAAATTAGACCTGTTACTCATATGCATATCAGGTACCAACAGCAATATGTTAGTAAATGCCTATGCTATTCAAATCATATTTTAATGCTGATTGATATGAGATGTAGCTGACAATGGCTTTAGCGTTTGTGATGTTATATAATATATATTCAGTATTATAAGTAAAAGTATGTTGCATGTCTATTTGCAATCTAAGGTTCAAGGCTGATCAATTGACATACAAGACAATCTCTTTAACCTTGATTATATAATGGGAGTTACTGTGTCTCTACATAACCATTCATTTTCAGTGAGGATGTTCAATATTAATATAACTTGTCTTTAATAAAAGCATACTTATAATTCAGCAGTTCTTTCCTATATATATATATATATATATATATATATATATATATATATAAAACAATATCATAAGCAAGTCTGAGATTTTTTCTTGCTCATTACTGCTTAATGATTGCGCTACTTGAACAATTTAATATTTACAGAGTATCTTGATAATTAAACAGCAACTCCTTTTTACCCTTAAAATGCCTAATAACACATAGCTACATTCATGAACCTTAATTGACTTACTATCCTTAAGTTTGAGTACACTAGCTGCAGTGTGTTTACAAATATGTTATATAGTTCCAGTTAAGGACTTAAATATATTAAATTTTTATAAAATTAAGTTAAATTATAGTAATTTACATGGGTGATCTTATCTGAAAAGATTATAGTAAAGTCTGTATGTGTTAACTATTCATACAGTTTCTTCCAAGTGATATACTTCTTTTTAAGCTTTGTGTGCTGTTTATGTGTACAATTCAAAATGAATAACAGATATTACAATATAATAAAACGTCATGTATGTGTCGATACCTTCTAAATTCATTAGGTACTTCAGTGTACTTTTAATATTTGTTAAAACTGTAAAAGCACTTTGCCATCTCATAAATAGTGTGCTGGTTACTTTAAGTAGCTTAGGAGCTGACACCACAACCATACTGTCTTGTTTTAGTGCTGACATCACTCATGACTGTTTATTTTCATTTTGTGCTGTTAGAAGGTTTAACACACTGTAATGGATTCTAACTGAAGAACCTTCATTCAGGGGTGGTAAAATAAGAGTTCCCAGCTCGTGACCATGGCGGGAAGACAAAAACAAAGTAAGTAAGTTTTAGGGCTTTTTTTTAAACTGAACACCAGCTCATTAAACTTCTATTAGTTTTCTTAACATTAAGGGCAGATATACAAGCCAAACAGTTGTTTGTTAGTCAAAAGGCACTTTTAGCATCAAAGAATAGATAATTACTTTTCAAGGCACTTTTTGACAGTTATTACTATCAGTTTTTATATATTATTATGTGTATTAAATACATCAGTTTAGATATTTCATGCAGCTTAGTGTAAATAATATAAAAAGGAATCATGCTCATTTAAACACACCACATTAATATGTCAGTGTAAATACATCATATTCTATACTAGAAGTAAAAGGCAGGTAATTTATAAATGAACTATCTAAACATCATTTAGAGTTAGAAAATCATGACTGTAAGTATTTACACTGTAATAGAGAAAGATATGTTACCTTGCTTTCTTAAGGGTTGTTTCCTTTAGTTATAAAATGTCCTGCTTATCTTGTATTTATATTGTTTCAAAGACTGACACGTGTAAAGCATGAATGCTTTCAAAGAACTGTTTTGCCTTACAGAGCAAATAGAAGACAATAATGTTTGTGTTTTTCATATGTCTTTTATCGTTTCTTCTTCTTCTTGTCAGCAGTGCTCCATTCATTTTTTTCTAAGTGACGCTTAACCCCAAATTGGGAGAAATCCATTTCTTCCACATTATCCAAGGTTTTATTAGCTGAAAGATAAGAAACTGTTGCTTGCAGAGGGTCAAAAGTTTTAGGACCTTCAGTAAAAAATATTTTTATTCTTGCAGGGAACAGCAAGTGGACTTTAAGTTGTCTTTTTTTCAATTCCTTTATCAGAGGGAGACATTCATTTCTTGCAGTTATAACTCCAGCAGAATAATCATTATCAAATCTGATTATGTTGTCTTTGTATTTAACTGGAGAAGTTGACCATGCTGTTTGTAAAATAAGTTCCTTGTCCTGTGATTAAAAAAAACTTTACTATTATTGATCTCGGGTGATTTTTTGATTTGATGGTTGATGAGACAGCTCTTAAGGATCTGTGGGCTCTTTCAATTCCATAAGAAAGAGCTTCAGGCAATTTTAAAACTTCTGGTAACCAGGTAGTAAGGAAAGTCACCATGTTATCTCCCTCTGTTTTCTCTGGTAGCCCATAGATGTGAAGGTTATTTCATCTGGACCTGTTCTCTAGATCCTCTATTTTATTTTGTAATGAAGCATTTTGTTGTGATAAAAAATGTAGCTGAAGATCTTGTTCTGAGAGTCTGCCCTCAGTATCATTTAAGGATCTCTATGTCTCTGTATTGCCTTTCTATATTTTGAATATTGTAGTTTGTTTTCTTTACCTTGTGTTTTGCTTGCATTCTGTTTTAACAGCATATTAAAACTTCAAAAGAGACCACAGCTCTCTCTGTTCTGAGTCAGGCAGAATTTTTTCCCTCCCTCCCACCCATTTAAGTTGTCTTGTTAAATACCACTGTCTTTCTAGTTGCCCGCCTCTTATGTTAATCTGACCATATATCTCATTTCTCTCTACTTTCACTGGCTTATGTGAGTAATCACAAAACCATCACTTTTGAAATCCCACCCCTTCAATTATTTAAATTTATTAGCCATCCTACAGTATTTCATAGTACCAAAATACAAAAGTAACCACCCCTTTCAGTCCATCTTGCTGTTTTAAAAATAGTAACTCTCCACTAAACCTTAACTTTTAAACAGGTAAAACTCAAGTTACCTACTTTCATATCTAACTTCTCTAGTGCACACTGCAGAGTGCATTCTTTTCAATCTTACCTTTAAGCATCCCTGTTACTAGCACTTTCTCTAATACCTGAAAAGATCATCTCTACTTGACTCCAAGTAGACTTTTCTCTATCTGTTAAACCTAGCACTTGCTCCTACAGTACTTATTACCTTGATACGGCACTCTTATAGATAGCACCCCAAAAAGGCAAACCCCCATTTCTCGGTCACTCAGGTCCCCCGGAATCTGTTTTAAAGTTTTTTTGTCTAGTCCTTCTAGCATGTCGAGGGATCAGTTGCTAGTGTCCTCTCCTGCTCAGCTGGTGAACCTGGGAATATTGAGGCAATGTTACAATTGCCTCATGTACACAGACAACCCTCTCCTCCTCCCACAAAACACAAATACATGTGAGAGATGCAACTATATGGCCAAACTGGAGGCTGAGCTCTCTCAACATAGGACTGGCAAGACCAGTCAGGAGGAGAAGGTTACCACACACACTATAGACCCAGTCTCACATAGTACCATCACAACCTCAAATCATACACATAAACACACAAAGACATACTCAAGGCTCTGATCAAAAATCTACCAAAACAGCAGAGGCCACCAAAGCAGACACCCAAACAACCACCACCTCAGAACACAACACCTGCAACACATAGACCTCACAGTCAGAGTGTCAAACAGTCACAGCCCTTAAGGCCAAACACAATGCCAGCCACACTAGTCATTGGTGACTCCATAGTCAGACACACTGGCGTCCCGCTCACCAGACTGAGTAAGGAGAAGGTCACAGTAAGCTGCCTGTCGGGCTAGAGAATCCGCCACACTACGCACTCAACTCAGGTCTCTCAACAGCAGGTACAAATATGACTCAGTCATTTTCCACGCTGCTGTAAACGACCTGCGGCGTACCTCCTTGGTCTCCATGACAACAGATATTGAGGAGCTCTCTGATTATGTAGCCCAGGCTGGTATGACCCTGACCTTGAGCAGTATCCTACCTTCACCAAGAATGATGCCACAATACAGAGATAAGATGATCAGCTTTAACAATTGGCTTAAACTCTGGTGTCATTCAAAGGGGATCCAATGTCTGTCTGCCTGGGATGACATGCTGGACAAGCCACGCTGCAAGGGACGGCTTGCACCTGTCACCCTGGGATTCCGGATATTGGCAAAGGCTCTTGCCACCCCATAGTGCCTTTTTAGGCAAGGCTCAAATTCTAAACCTACCACCCTAGAACACAAAAAGGAAAAAAACTAAGGGTAATGCTGCTCAATGCCAGAAGTCTAAATCTCAAAATGCATGCACTTGAGGCCCTTCTCAGTATGGAGAACATCGATGTCTGTGCAGTGACAGAAACCTGGTTCAAGGCTCCTGAGAGCACCCCAGCACTATCAGGTTTTACCTCTTATCATACGTTCCGGCCCCAAAATCCGGACAATACCAAGAAAGGAGGGGGGGTATCCATATTCATCAAGGACACCCACACCTCAAGACTGGTGGCAACGCACAATGCATCGGAGACCATCCAGATGCAATTAACCATAGGCAAGACTGCTCTGCAAATTGTAGCATGTTACAGGCCACCCTCACAAACTCAGGAACCTCACATGGCCTTCCTGAAAACACTAGAGGGATAAATGTATCACCAAACACCATCATACTAGGTGACTTCAATTACCCTAATATAGACTGGGAACACTACTCAAGCCCAAACACCCTAGCCCAAAAGTTCCTGGAATTCATAAACTCAAATGCCATGGAACAACTAGTCACCATCCCCACAAGAGGAGAAAACATACTTGATCTCATCATCACGAACATGGGAGCACAATGTTCAACACCGGAAGTATACCCCTCACTGGTGAGATCAGATCACAAACTAATCTCGCTGGAGGTCCTCATCCCACCCCACCTGAAATAAAAAGACCACAGTAAAGAACTTCTCAAAGCCGACTTCACACTTCTAAAGACTAGTGTGGTCTCCTTTAAGGCCCCCGAGCCGGCGGAAAACAGTACTCAAGCCGCTGAATCACTTACAAATGCCTTCTACCAGCACCTGCAGGACTGCATGGATAAGGCAATCCCAAGCAAAACAAAGACTTTTTGTAGCAAAGGCAAGCGCCCAGTCTGGTGGACCCCAGCCATAAACAAACTCTACAACAAAAGAAGGAAGCTACTACAAGATAGAGCAAAATCCTTAAAAGGTAAGACACCCTTGATCACTATAAGTAAAAAACTAAGAGCTCTCATAAAATCATCCAAAGCAAATTTTGAGAGAAAAATAGCTAAAGACTCAAAAGACAATCATAAGGCCTTCTTTAGCTATGTTAGAAACCTGGGAGGAAACTCCCAGATATGCTCAGAACTAGTTCAAAATGATGTGAAGATTACTGATCCTACAGACATTGCCAACATACTGGCTGACAGGTTCAGTGCAAACTTCTCCCCTCCTCCCAAAAGGAGAGATATCTATACCAAGTGATTGCAGCCCCCAAACATCTCCAACGCCCAAGTGAGAACTGCTCTCTCCAAAGCAAAAAACACAGCATCCATGGGACCTGATGGTGTCCCCAGCTGTGTGCTCCACAAACTCAATGAGGAATTAAACCCACAGCTAGGACAGCTGTTTAACCATAGTCTTACCTCTGGATACGTACCCAGGGAGTGGCGCACTGCAACTGTGGTCCCACTTCACAAAGGCGGTGCCTCCACCGAACCTGGAAATTACCGGCCCATTAGCTTGACAAGCCTTATCTGCAAAGCCATGGAGAGGATCATAATGGACCTCATAAATAAAGACATAGGGAATTTGCAGACTTTGGATCCATCCCAGTTTGGCTTTGTCAAAGGCAGATCATGCCTTCTAAACTTGGTTGACTTTTTCGAAACAGTCACCAAAGCCATTGATGAGGGAAAGGCAGTCCATACAGCCTACCTCGATCTGGCGAAGGCCTTCGATACAATACCCCACTCGGGTATCATTGAAAAATCATCAGCTTAAATGTTAACCCATACATCACAAGATGGGTTGCAAACTGGCTGAGTGACAGAACCCACAGGGTCAGAGTTGCTGGCGCCATGTCAGACTCAAAGCCTGTCACAAGTGGTGTACCACAGGGCTCAGTCCTGGTCCCTCTTGTTTGGCATCTACTTTTCCGAAGTACAAGCAAACACAGGAGGGTTATGGCTGACAAAGTTTGCAGATGACTGCAAACTGGGCGCCATAGTAGAAAACACATCTGACACAGATATCCTTCAGAAGGGTCTCACAGAAACGGATAACTGGTGCCAGAGCCGTGGCTTAAAGTTAAATGCCAAAAAATGCATAGTCATACCCTTCGGGAAAAACAAGGTTACCCCTAGCTACCAAATAGGTGGCAATCCACTGAGCACAGAAGAAGTTATCAGGGACCTGGGGACCCAGGTTGATAGTAGTCTGTCATTCGACACCCATGTAGCTAAAGTAGTTAGGAACACCTTCTACATTGCCCACCTTATCATGAAGATATTCTCATCTAGATCAAGGGAGGTCATAGTCTCCCTATACTCATCACTCATCAGACCAATGATTGAGTACAATGCCCCATTCGGAATGTGTCTGACCCAACACTTGCAGCAGCTGGAGAGGCCACAAAAGTTCCTCACCAAAAGGATAAAGGGTCTCAAACATCTGTCCTATGCTGCCCGACTGAAAGAACTCCAGCTCTATTCAGTCGCACCGCTTGCTCAGAGGTGACCTTTGCCTAACATACAAGGCCATGTCAAACCCAGATTTGATGAATATGCTTCACCTCAAAAATCTAGATCCGTCAGAGCCACAAGGGCGGAGACTTAAACCTCGACACGGCTATTAATAGGACGTGCTGGAGGGATAGATTCATCACCCAAAGACTCCCTATGCTGTGGAATAAAATCCCGGTATATGTGAGGCAGAGCACCTCGCTGGCCTTGTTCAAGAGAAATCTTGACCAATGGATGGGAGATCGCAGATATATCCCAGGGATTACCTCAGTGTCACTGCTCGACAGAGGCACAGCAAAATAATGGGTATAGTTCCCCATACTAAAGGGGTGGCGTAAGCCACAAAACTATGGGCTAGGCTTGTAAATGCCCTCGGTCAGATAGCCTAGTATGAACCTATGAACCTATGAACTATTTGAGACTTCTGTTGCGTCATTATTTCTTGTAGTTGCTGTATTTGTTTTGTAGATCTCTCCTCAAAAGTGTCCAGTTTGGTATTCATTTTGTCAAATTTCACTGACAAGTCTTGTATAGCATTTAATAAAGACTGTATCTCCTTTTTCATCGTGTCCTGTGTGGTATGCTTAGAAAAGCTCATTTTCAGTAGATTCAGATACCTTCCTTCTTGTTTTTGACAGGAAAAATAATGTTTAAAGCCAAATTTTTTGCACTGTAGACTTCTAGTGATATTAGTAGAAGTAATTCAACAAAATAGGTTTGTCTACAATATCTAGTTTTTAAAAATTCCTGTCAGAAATATCTTTTGAGTGCAGAGCTGAGAAAAGATGCTGCCAACCAGTCTACATCCTAGCCACGCCCCCAGACTACTTTTCTTGATAAACTAACAGGTACACAGCAACCCTTTAAGTCCAGCAAGATAACATTCACACAATAATACATAATGCTCTCTGTATGTCTGCATCCCTTCCCAAATGTACAATATACCTGTGTGTTCAGGGTCTACCAAGGATGTAGGTAGGCATACTCAGTACTGGAATTGTCCAGTTTTCATGAGCAGCCTGTGCTAATGTCAACACTAAAATAGCACAAACTGTTCAGAAGTGAGTACATTAATATTCACAGTATAACAGTTCACAAACAGTTCATGTGCCAAAAGAATACATCTCAATAACTACTTTTGTATTACAGTTAATTGTACAAGTAGAAAAGAAACTACATACTCCCATGTATCTTGTGTTAGTATTTGCAGGGGTGAGTACAATTCTACACTAACAAGTGTGTACTGGAAGTGACAACATTCAGGTCTGAGTACAACATTTAAATCACTGACTACACCCCTAGCTTCAGATATAAGAACTATACCAACCTTCTGACTTAAACAACGGTGTCCACAGCAAACACGTATGAGCCCCACTTTGGAAAGCTGAAAGGGCTATGCCTACCTGACTTAGCAATTTATAGCATTGGGTTGCTATGACAGTGAGTACTGCAATTACCACACAGCAGGCTGCATGCAATTACCAAATGGTGGCCACCAATTGGTGCAGAGGCCATCACATGCACATGTGCAGATACCTATAAAAGCAGGCTGTATTTGCTGCCCACATACACAATCACTCCATTGCAGACACAGAGAGAGAGAGAGACAGAGAGAGAGAGACATTAACAGCAAAAGCAAACTCAAAAGCAAAAGGAACACAGAAATTAATAATACCAACACATACAAAGAAAAAGTATGTAACAGATATGTATTTACTGGCATGTAGTAGATGTTTTTGAAGAGTACTCTACATACTTTGAAACATCCATATGTGGCAGCAGTACATATCTATGCAAAGATGTCCAGCATAACTACTGCCATGGACAAATCAGTGTGTAGCTGTGTGCAGGGGGACATAACTGTGACATATGTAGCTCAGCATTAAATGTCAAACATCTGATCCATGTTATCTGTGTTCTGTACAGTAGTGTGGACAATGGCTGTTTGGGGGAGTAGTGCAAACAGCTATATAAACATGGATGTGACAGAGTAACACATGCATGATAGTCAAATTAACGTGTAGCTTAGCATTGGCAACTGCTGTTCCAGGCTAGTATGCTAATCTAGCATTTGTAGCTATATACACACCCTCTAATATTACTGTGGGCTCACATGTGATACCTGTTCATATTGCAGCAAGGCCCAACAGGTCAGCCGTGAAGTCCAGGGACTTACAACAGTGTGGACCTTGTGTGTGTATGGCACACACATACAGAGAGATATATATGTGTCAGATATATTAATATCTGTACATGTGCATAGAGCAAGGGACATACTGCAACTGCATGTGAAGGGTAGCCATACATATGTTGGTGAAGGTTGTTATGTGCATAATTGTATGTAGGTTGTAGTGTGTGGCAAACAAGACAGCATACAGTGCTGGTATATGACATGCGGTGGTTAAACACTGTGAGTGTGATTTAAATTTGCAATGTTGCAGTCAGTGAGGCCTGCTAAAGCTACATGGGCTGAGAACACCTTCAATGCATTTCTCACAAGACTGTGCGATATCATTACATTATGGTATACCTCACATCCTTTGCATAATTGATATTCCCACCATGAAAGGTGGACTGTATATGTGCCTATATGTATATGTACACCAATGGATATGTATATGTATATATATATATATATATATATATATAGAGAGAGAGAGAGACAGGGTCATATATAGTGAGACAGATGCCTGGTGTCAAAGCCATGGCCTCAGGCTCAATGCTGAAAATTGCATTGTCATCCCTTTTGATAAAAACTCGATACCCATGAACTACCACATAGGTGGTAGTCTACTTAACACCGAAAGTGTGATAAGAGACCTTGGGACACAGGTGGACAGTAGTCTCCCCTTTGATGATCACAGTGCCACACTAGTCAAGAAACCCTTCTATGTGGCACACCTCATCACAAAAGGCTTCTCTCCAGGGAAAAAGAGGTCATTGTTCACCTCTACTCATCACTCATAAGACCCATTATAGAGTACAAAGCCCCTTTTGGTATGTACCTCTCAAGACATCTACAACAACTGGAAAGGCCACAGACATACCTCACAAAGAGGATTGCTGGCCTCAAACAGATGTCTTATGCAGACCGTCTCACAAAATGCCAGCTTTATTGTGTCTCATATCACCTACCCAGAGGTGATCTCTGCCTAACATACAAAGCTATGTCAAACCCAGACCTGTTGGACATGCTCCACGTAAAGAATTCCCAATCCGAGCTACACACTCTAGGGACCTAAACCTTGTCATCACAATAAACAGAACATACTGGAGGGATAGATTCCTATCTCAGAGACTTCCCATACTCTGGAACAAACTACCTATCTATAGCAAACAAAGCTCCTCAGTAGCACTATTCATGTATGATCTTGATAATTGGGTGGGAGATAGGTAATACACCCTGGGGATCACCTCTGTGGCTCTGCTTGACAGGGGCACAGGAAATTAATTTCATTGGGTGGCAAAGGCCAGAGTACCGTTTGGCTAAGCTTATATAGGCCCTAGGGCCAATAGCCTAGTACCTACCTATGAACCTATACACACCCACATGTACTTGTTGCAATACATGCTATGTGAGGTTGACTGAGTGTGATGGTCAATGTGTTGGTGAATGTGTCAAAGTTGTGGATATGTGGGATAGCCTAGTGGGAAACTGTTTCTGACATGGTATTTTGTGTCCTAGCTTTGATCCCAGCAAAAGATGTGTATGCTATTGCTAGGCAGACATAGTCCCTTGGTGTTGACTGGGGTGTGTCATTGGAGGCTAAAGCAGTACATGTATGCCTATTGATTGGTACTGCTGGTGAATCCAACTCCTGTATGAACAGTAGTACTACCTGAAGCTGTAGGCCTAAACAGCACAGTATGGTGTATCTCCAAAAATGGACGTACAGTACGAATCAGTACGCGTCGTCGGTTTTGCTTCCATTTTTATTATTATTTTTATTTAAGGAAGCGATGGCTTCGTATGAGGAATTTTCAGTACTAGTTTAATTGGGTTTCTGGTAGCTTAGTGTTATCAGGTAAAATTTATCTTTTGAGCTACTTTGTTGGCGGCGGCTCAATGGTTTGAATTACTATGCAGGCTTCTGTTTTATAAAAGGAGGAAGCTATTGGAGGTTCCCTCGAAGTGTTTGGCTTTACTGAGACAACAAGGAATTGTTTTTCAACAATAACTATTATTTGAAATCAAGGTTTGAACCATTCTTATTTTTGCTTTACAATTTTGGCTTAAAGCGAACGCTCTTATTGGATTGACTTTTGTATTGGCATTTTGGCAATTTAAAGCAACACAGCTTCCAAGTTTCTAAGTTTGACATTTGTATTTTAGGTTACTATTATAACTCATTGAACAACCTAGTGGGTTCAAGTACACGACTTTGAATATTGTTTCATTCTAACCATCAAATTGTGAGCAGCGTTTCTTTTTATTATTATTCTACTCAATGTTTGAACAGTATTGATGAAAAATCGATGTCTACATATGGTTCTAAAGCCAGTTTTTTTACTTGCAAACTAGATACATCGTATGGTGTGAATTAATTTTTATTTTATGTATTTTTTTATATATTTAAGGGGTTGTTTGATACTGTTTTTGACTACATTAGTCTATGTTTTTAATAGAATAGTTTAGTCATTATTTTTTATATACAACAGGTTAGTGGATTTATGACTTAAACAAGTAGACTTGTAACAACACATTTGTTTTGTCACTTCTTGAGACAGATATTTTCACATTTTGATAACACGAGTCAAGTATATTTCCTTATTAATTTTTTTATTATTTTTTCCTTTATTTTATTTTATGTTTATTAGCTGACCTAATCTATAGGTTGCAATTTTCATTACAATTTCTAACTAAGATTCTTAGGTTCAAACATTTAATAGTGGACAGGTTCAATTTCTTTGGTTTTATTTTAAAGCCTTTATATTTAGATTATTTTTACGTTTTTTGCCCTTTTAGACACATCTTCATTCATAATGGAATGACTAATGGTTCAATACATGGAAATTTCTAGACAAATTATCACACTATTGCAGGCGAATAAGATTACAGAGCACAACATTCAAGATGTTAGTTTAACAGATACACAGGTGGAACTTTTTACTATGCATACACCACCAGTGTCCACTGCTGAAAGGCAAGTGAACACGGAGACACCAAGAGGGGAAAGGAACAATATCCCCAGGGTGGACAACAACAGCAGCAGAGGAAGGGTTGGTACCAATAATATCCCTACCGGACCAATGTTTGACATGGAGAACTTTTTGGTGCCCCCTGTATTAGGTGACACTTTTAGATCAGAAAACCCTGGGACATTCAACTCACAGGTGTTTAAATTTGAGAAGCTAGCTAAGAAATACAAATCGCTTCCGATGGACAATGTTTTTTTAGAGCATTCATTAGAACTTAACCAAGTACCTAAAGGTTTGAGAGTATATAGAATTCCAATGGGGATTGAGGCATTGAGACCTGTATTAGGTGACACTTTTAGATCAGAAAACCCTGGGACATTCAACTCACAGGTATTTAAATTTGAGAAGCTAGCTAAGAAATACAAATCGCTTCCAATGGACAATGTTTTTTTAGAGCGTTCATTAGAACTTAACCAAGTACCTAAAGGTTTGAGAGTATATAGAATTCCAATGGGGATTGAGGCAAATACAGAGGCATATAAAAATATGTTGGAACTTTTTGATAGAACTGGGATGGATTTAATGAGAATCATTATTAGAGACAACAATAATAGGCTAAGTGTTTTAAAAAATGAACTACTCACTATCAAGCAGAGTATTACTAACAATTTACTCTTTGAAAGTAATAAAAGTAGATTAGATAGAATTACAACCGAACTTGAAAGATTTGTCAAAACAAGTATGGAAAGAAAACAGAAGAAGATATTAAGGGATACTACTGAATATAAAGAGAAAAAAGCTTACCCCTTACCCAACACGAGGGGGGATGTTCAATATGACGGGGACACAAGGAGAAGCACAATTCTGACTGAGGAGGGGGCAACTGATGAGACGCACTTTGGGACAGAGGAGGATGAAGAGGTTTTTTTTAGGAAATCAACCTCCGCTAAGACAGTCAGACAGATTGAGGAATCGAGACAATACACGAGACCAGGTGGACCAGGGACCACCTCAGGGACTAGGGCGGTATACAGGGAACAATTGGAGGGGTGGGCGACAGAGGAGGAACAACTCGAATTTGAACCCGAATTTCAACACCAACAATTGGCGCAACAGATGAATGACAATAGTGAAAACATTCCAACTAATTCCCCACCCATTGACTCTCTAGTATCTTGTTTTGACTCGCCTATCGACTTAGCCCAACACCCTCCTGCTAGCTTGTTAAATCCATCTTTGGTTAACAACATTAAGGAGGGCCCCATTATTTCAGGGGATAACTCCTTTTATGTTTACAATTTCTCTAGTTTGAAGATCATGGACAGTCACCTCAGTTTATTGAAAAAGGGTTATCTTTTGTCCCTGACTTTAAATATGACATCAGTAAGGTTCTGATCAATTTAGAGCTTTATACAAGAAAATTGAACTTAAAAATATTTTTAGTAATAAACAAAGGATTGACAGTGAGTCACAATTTTTCACAATTAGAAGAAGCAGTACATTTATACCCCCACACGATCCTGCTGTGTTAGCCTTTGAACATTTATGTACAACACAAATTAGGCAGCTTCTTGACAACAGACAGATAGTATTTGACAACAACTTAACATCTGCAGAAATATTTTGCTTAAAGGAACTTTCTGATAATAAGGAATATAGGGTTATGAAACCGGATAAAGGTGGAGGAGTGGTTATCATGACCAATATTGATTACTCAATGCAGATGTAGAACATTCTAAATGATCCCAACACGTATGAGTTAGCCTCTAAATTTGACGTCCAGAAGGCATACACCAAAATAGACTGGATGCTTTATGAGTTGCTATGTGAAGGAATCATAGACGCTGAGGAATATAAATATTTACTGGTAGAACATCCGGTCATGCCCACTCTTTTTGGTATACCCAAAATTCATAAAAACATAGCTAACCCACCTTTTAGACCGATAGTTGCAGCTAGACAATCTAAAACTGAACTTCTGGCTTCTTACATAGATATTGTGACCAAGGACATCTTGGATAGGTTGCCTTACATCTTAAAAGACTCGTGGCACTGCTTGGACTGCCTCAGAACTTTGGCCAATGAAGACTTGGGGGAATTCTTGTTGGTAACTATTGATGTCATCAATTTATTTTCAGTGATTCCCCACAATTTTGGGCTTGACTGGTTTAGTAAGAGTTTGGATAAACATACCAATTTGCACCGGATCAAGAAGGATTTGTTGGTGGACCTGATGCAAATGGTATTGGAGAAATGGTATTGGAGAACAACTATCTGGGTTTTGAGGATGAATACTATAGACAGTCCACTGGGGTTGCCATGGGCACTAAACGTGCGCCCAATTATGCCAACCTTGTTCTAGCAGAATGGGAAGATCAGTATCTGATTACAAGGCTAAGATGCCTATTTACTTAAGATTCTTGGACGATATTTTGCTTTTTTTCAAAAGGCACACTTGACGAACTGGAAGAATTTATTTTATATTTGAACAACACGACTACATTTTTAAAATTTACACATAAGGTTGATAAGAAGAGTATTGACTATTTGGATTTACAATTATATATTAAAAATGGCAAAATAGAATCCAGATTATACAGAAAGAAAACTTATAACAATTCATTTCTACATTACAAGAGTTGTCACCCTGCCTATGTCAAGAGGAATGTGGTTAAGGGCCAGATGATCAGGTTGTCCCATATTATTAGTGAGGATGACATTTTTACAGTTGAACTAGGCATATTGAGGGATTTATTTATCCAAAGAAGTTACCCGACTGACACACTTTTGACGCTTCAACATGAAATACTTAGAAGAAGGTCTACTGACTTTGTTCCCATCTTACATGACACACACAGGTTGTGTGATAAAGTTATCAATCACAAAGAAGTGCTTGATAGGAAGGATATGCCAATAGGAATGGTATTACAACACAACATGTTAGCATCTGAAGTTAAGGAGGTTATCCACGGTGCTTGGGAAAGTCTTAGCTCTGTAGATTTACATAATACACTAGGTAAAAGTCCTACTTTTATTAACAGTAGAGGTTTGAACTTGAAAGATTTATTAGAGAAGACCCCTAGATCCTTTGGACAAAGACCTGCTAAAATGGCTAAATGTGGCAACTGCAAGGCCTGTAAATTTATTAATGATGGTCCTTATGTTTGTTTAGGTAGCTTTAGGAGAACTTTGAAGAGCCCTGGTCACTGTAATTGTAATACAAGCATGGTTATTTACGCTGCCACCTGCTTATCTTGCCCAGCGTTCTACATAGGAATGACTACCAGGAAGTTGAGACAAAGAATTCTAGAACATTATAGGGATATAACAAACAAGAAAACTTCTAATTCACTATATGTTCATACGAATCAATGTCCAAATTTCAAAAAGTTTATTTTTTTTTTTTGTTATTGACAGGCTTTACACAAAGGATTTTGGGGGAGACTTCAAAACTGTGTTGGAAATAAGGGAATGTCTTTGGCAATTGAGACTTGATGCTAGTAATGCTCCTGGTATTAACGATGCATTGTCTCTAGCATGGATTTTAAGACATAAGGCAGCTTGTATATAATATACAATTATGTTATTTTTAAACACAGTATTAGATATGAGTTTTTTGCTTACATGGAGTATTATTACTGCACACGCTGTTTTTAATTTATTACATTTTATTTCATTTTATTTTGTTTCATTTTTTGGTAGTATCTACTCATTGTGACTTCAGCAAACAAAACACTGTTGTGTAGGAGTTTAAGGCTTGGTGAACAAGTATTTTAGGGGATAATTACTTAATTAACTATTCTCCTGCTTCACCACCTCTGACTAATTATGTATTAATTGATAGTTGTATTTAAAGTTTGCTCTCAATGAAGTTAACTGACTCTGAAGATGCCCATGAGGGTGAAAGCGCTTAGTCAGTTCAAGTTGTTATATTTATGATTCTTAATTTACTTTTGGACAATAAAGGTTTTGTGATTTTATCTGTTATGTTACCTTAGTGCCTCCTTGTTTAACAGTATGGTGTATGTCCACATTGCTTGGAACCACTGTTTTGTGTGTTCCCTGTAGTCCTCACAGATTACATTCCTCAGGCTTAAGGTTTTGTAAGTACTGACACACAGTACTGTATGGTACACACGTAAAGCTCATCTGAGTTGCCATACCTTTGTGTATGTCTGATGTGTGTGTGGGTATGCCTGTAACATGCCCTCTGTCATATGTGTGTTACAAGATATAAGTGCATATCTAGCAACATGTATAGTCTAGTACAGCAGTATGCCACCCATATTCACGAATGTGCACATATATTAGGCAGGGGTTTGCCATCAACAAGTAGTTTGGTATAATGGTAATACTTTAACTGGACTATACAATCATTGTGATAGAGGACATGTTACGTTATGCAGTAGCTTGATCTATACCTTCTGTGGCTAGGTGGTGCATTGTGTCGCATACAGTGTGCCATGTACTTTTGTATAGTCTTACATAGTGATTTCACTTTGCTGCTGTGCAGAACATGGTGTAATATACAGAGTGTGCCAGACACCGTCAGGCAGTTGTGGGGTGAGTACTGATATGTGGTATTGAAAGTGTGTATCCTCTGACAGCTAATAGGTTGCTATATATGGCAGTTCAGTGATATCTGTACTGTATAATGTTAAGTGTGCCATATGACTTGCTCAGACATATTGTTTCATTGTCTTCCAGGGATCATGGCCCACTGTTGCAACCCGACCTATAGTAGTGCTGAGGATGACATCATATCAAGCAGTCTGATCCAGCACTACAGAGTGCTATTCTCAAGAACCAGCCAGGACCAGCATGAGCGGACTGCACTGTGGCAAGATGTTGTCCGTAGGGTAAATGACATAGGCATGCATAACTGGACATATGTGCAGGTACATCATCACTGCAGTGATTTACTTAGACATGTCTGGCATTGTGCGTCTGATGTCCATAGACAAAACAGCTTTCTACAGGTGGTGGGGTTACCATCCATCCCCCCCCTCACCAGAGTGGAGGAGCTGCTCCTGAGCCTGGTGGCTCCTGGCCAACACCTACAGCAGCAGACATGTATCGTCATGGAGGTTGGAGGCACCCAGCAAGTTCACATGGAGCATGCAGGTAACATGGCATATCTGTAGACTGCTGTTACCTCTATTGGCAGATCATGTATATGTGAGATGTGTACTGTGTAGTTAGAAGATGTGGAGCCTGGTGTTGTGCAATACTAATCATTTGGAACATAATCTGTAGGCCTGTGAATGTAAACAGTTGTGCTACTGTAAGATTGCAAACCCACAATAGCAATGCCACAGTTGTTGCCACTGACAAACTGTCTCATATACTTGTAGGTCCCTCTGGTGTGACAGCAAGGCAGCAGACCCATGCTGGTGAGTGTGTTCTACATTTATTGTTGCAAATAAAATGTGCACGTCATAGGTAAGGTGTAGGCCATGTACACATGTAACACACCTACGCATAATGCATGCTGTGCATGTTTGCTGTGAGACTATACACATCTCAGTAATGTGATCAGCTGCCTCAAACACATGCAATACACAGAGCATCCCAAACAAATGTGGCTACACTGTAGTGGCCATTGGATAGGCAGATTCAATACACATGCACACAACATACACAACTATGTCATACACAGAACATGTTAATATGCTACACATGACGTATTCACACACCGTCTGTAAAGTCACACTCCAGTATCCCAAATGTCATCCACACAGCACACATAATATACCTGAGTGGTAGAGGCCTATCATGGGGTGGTGAGACACTCTTCCACACACAACACATTCATGTTTGGCAATGCTCCTTATTGGGCACCTTACAAACCCATGTAACAACTGACTGTGAAATGCTGGATGTAGCCATAGTACTGCAGTTCAGGTACAGCATGATAGGTGCTGGTCTGGCACACATTAGTAGCCTTGAGTGACCACATGATGCTGCATGATGATGGCTTATGGTACTACTCCCCATCCAGTTATAGTAACCACAGTACTACACATAGCTTTCATTGCTATATACCTCATTGTTGTGTGTGTGCAAACATATGCACCTATACACAATATGCATAGCAATCACCATTTGCACAAACTGACACATATATGTCTTGTAATGCTATTGAGTGTCTAGGTCACATGACACATTGGGTATGTGTGATGTTAAATGTTGCAGTTGTGTTGTAGCATGCCATGTCATGGCTGACACTGGCATGTCCACAATATGTTCTACACTCACCATAACTACTGTACATTGGCTATGTGGACCAATAGTATTCCAGCAGGTATACATGCACCACTGATCCTGTGTGTATATACAGCATGCATGGGCTAAACCTGTGTCCACAATTCTCTTCTAAAGACACAGATGCTCTAATCAGAAATGGATATCTATGTGACACACAGATACACATCCAGCCATGGTATGTATATCTGTAAGTGATGGTGCACAGGACAGTAAAGAGCTTTTAATACTTGCACAGCAATGTTGTGTCCATGTATACATTGTGTTCCAGGGTGAGGCCAATCACCGAACAACAACACACATGCATCAAAGCCATGTATACTGTTAGTAGCAAGGACGGTCTACACTCACACTGCATGCTGTTGAGCAACACACGTCCTGCATGCTGACATGTGTGATATGACTGTTTGGCTTGTGATACTGTACCCCATCATCAACTGCTATTGAGTATGTTCTGGATTGCTGGTGGTGTGTGTGTGTGTGTGTGTGTGTGTGTGTGTGTGTGTGTGTGTGTGTGTGTGTGTCTGCTTTAGTGAGGAGTGTATTTGTGTGCATGTGTTCATGTGTTCATGTGTGCATGTGTTCTGACATCATGTACAGGTCGTAAAGTGTGTTTCCTGTCTTCCTCTCACAGGTGCTGAAGTTGGGATGGTTCACTGCAGCAGGGAACCTGATGTCACTGACACAAATAGTGATAATGAAGATAGGTGTGTTGAAGCACAGGCATGTTTGCCAGGGTCTGTTGTTGAGCCACCAATCAACAGTACACAAGTGTCCACCCCATCCATTCACACAGTCATACTGCCAATACATCCATCATCACCAATGCCCTTAGCTGAGGGACAGTGTACAGTCGGCAATGGCCAGGACAGTGTGGTATCTATGGCACATGCATCCGGACACAGCAGCCATAGCCAGATGTCTGGAATGGTACCACATAGGCAAATGTCCAGGGGTTCTCGTCGGAGCACTGCTGGTCATCATGCCCCTGGCAGACGTGCCACAGGTCTTACAATCTAACTCATGTTCCAGGCTGTCATGGCGGCACAGGCACGTATGGAACAGTACACCAGATAGGTACTAAGGGCACAGAGGGCACATAACACCAATGTAATTGACAGTATCTGTGACCTAGCAGGTACCATCTGTAATTACACTGAGGTCACTGATAGACACTGGGGTGAGACATTAGATGTCCTCCGCAATGTCATGTCCATGTGTCAGGACAGTGCGGGGTGGTTGAGACATCGACGTGGATGTATGACAGCAACATCAGCAGCTGGCAGTCACCGTGGACATCCATCAAGTCACAGCCACTCCCATAGTGCCAGTACCAGCCCCAGCAATGTTGGGGGTAGGCTGTCCATAGACCGTCCTAGAAGACCACGTGCACGTGGCTCTGGCCAGTCCCAGCAGGGACCTGGATCCAGTGTACATTTGTCTACCTCTGAGGATAGTACCCAGTCTGGCTTAGTACCTGATACTGTATATAGCACCCCTGCCAGGCACAGGTACCATGTCCGTGGCCAGAGACAGTGATCTGTAAAGCCTGGCAGGTACAGTCTGTGGCTGTCCCACAAATCCCCGTATATGGCAGCCACATGGTGGAACTGTGTGCATGCAGAGACACACACACATAAACCAGACACCTAGGGCTACCACATACCCGCACACATTACATCCACATTGGCCCATACCAGTACTCTTGGCCATCACACACACACACACACACACACACACACACACACACACACACACACACACATACATGTTGATTGTATAACTCAATGTAGGCCTCTGGCAAACCAACAATGCACCCTGTGCATATGATGAAACCTGTGCCACCTCCTGTCATCTGTAACATTGATGCAGGAACAGGCTAACATGGTGCTGATGCACAGGGTGACTTTATAGCAATGTTAGCATGTTGTCAGCAGTAAAGTGTAATGATATCCTTGAAGGTGTAGCTGAGCAGGCATGATGCATTAAAGCTATGATTGACAATGTAGTATTGTTTACACCAGTGTTAATTCCAATAGTGTATTGTCCACCCACGTGCCACTTGGCTGATGTGTGTAGTATTGGCAGCATGTGTTAGAGAGTGGACAGTATGTGTGGGATGTGTACAGCACAGATTTGCAGGTGTACATTTGTGAACATGGTGGAGGTGCACTGTCTGCATGTACGTGCATAGTGGACACATGGGCAGGGTGACATGCCCTGTATTACACAGTGTTAACACGCCATAGTTTCTATTGGTGGCCAGTATGCATTGTACTACACACATTTTGGAACTTGAATACACATGTGTGTATGACATGGTTTGACGCTGTGCTGTGGGTGATACTATTACTATCTGTCATTGGTTTGCATTCTGGTAGTATACATAACCTCAACAGCCTGACCATAAACAATCGTTAGATGATGTCTTGACAACTGACACACAGATGTAGGACACACAGTAACATTTGGATCCTTCAGGTACTATACTATTCCAGTAACCAGTGGTATTCACATGCACCCATTCCTGGGACCACTCCTGTTTGGCATATAGCTCTCTTAGGTACAAGCAAACACAGTAGGGACATGTCCGTCCATGTCTGGAAATGCATACTGTGGGCTATAATGCATTCTCCAGATGACAAACACATCCTCCACAAGGGTATCATACAGACAGATACCTGTTGTCAAACCCATGCTGTAAAGCTATAAGCCAACTAAAGCATAGTCATCCACTTTTACAAAACATAGTATCCCCATGGTACCACATAGGCAGTAGCCCCCAACATGTTGTACAGGTACCGATGTGTACATACAGTCAAGTGTTACATCATCTCTCCTTTGGTAATCACATTTCCAAAGGTATTTTGAAATCCCTCAGTGGATCACATAAGCAATAAGGGGTCTGCATGCATATCCACAAAGGTTGTTGTAAATCTATAATGAATAGCCATCATTGACAGACTTTGCTGCGTTTGAACAGGTCTGAAATATACCTCAGGCATAAACACTCACTCACACTATTCAATAGAAAACGTAATGAGTGTGTGTGACACGGATGACCTAGGCCAGGGATCACTGCAGTGGCTGGGCTTATCACAAGCATACAGATGTGACCTAAGGTCTGGAAAGCGGTAGCACACTCTGGTAAAGATAATAGATGTGTTCTTGGAGAAAGCAGGGTTCCCACCTATGAAATAATTGAGGTCACATGTACATATATGTATTTGCCACACAGCTACCTGACATGTGCAATGCACATACTGTTGTCATTGTGATATGTCATACAGTAGTAAAAGCAAAACCCACAACACATTGACCAACAGTGTCACACACATAGAGCACACACACAAACTCACCAACTGCAGGATTCAAACCCCTACTTTATGATACTAGAACAGTACACATTAACACAACATGCTATACACATTACTGAGACTTCTCCTTTCCACAGGTATATTTGTAGGATGGTGACATCATCAGACTTGACAAAGATGAGTATATCACTTTTAAGGTGTTTCAGTAGTCTTCAAAAAGGTTGCTCTTCTCCAAGGAGACACACACACATACTCTCATACAGTTGGCAAGTGCAGGATTCAAACCCCTACCTAACTACTTTATGATACTAGAGGAGTACACATTAACACGACACGCTATACACATTACTGGGAGTTCTCTTTTCCACAGGTATATTTGTAGGATGGTGACATCATCAGACTTGACAAAGATAAGTATACCACTTTTAAGGTGTTTTAGTAGTCTCCAAAAAAGTTGCTCCTCTCCAAGGAGATACACACACACATACACACAAACACACACACACACACACACACACACACACACACACACACACACACACACACACACATACAGTTGTCAAGTGCAGGCTTCAAACCCCTACCTAACTACTTTATGATACTACAGCAGTACGCATTTACACAACGCGCTATACACATTACTGGGAGTTCTCCTTTCCACAGGTATATTTGTAGGATGGTGACATCATCAGACTAGACAAAGTGGGTTACATTAGGTGGGCTACATAGAAGAAATTTCTAAACACTTTGACAATGTGATCATCAAAGGAGAGTTTACTATCTACTTGGGTCCCCAGGGCCATAATTACATTCTCTGTACATGCTGGATTACCACCTATGTGGTAATTTGTGTACACTTTGTTTATCCAAAGGGGATGACTATGCATTCTTTGGCATTCTGCTTGAGGGCATTGTTTTAACACCAGGTATCTGTCTCTGTGAGACCCTTCTGGAGGATGTCTGTGTCAGCCGTAGAGTCGATTATGGACCACAGTTAGCAATCATCTGCAAACTTGTTCAGCCATACTCCTCCCATGCTTGCCTATACCTCTGAGCAGCATCTACTGAACAGGTGGGGTCCCAGGACCAAGACCTGTGGGATGCCATTTGTGACTGGTTTAGAGTCGGACATGGCACCCGCAACTCTGACCATGTGTGTTTGATCTGTGAGCCAGTTGGCCACCCATCCTGTGACATAGCTGTTAATGTTCAAGCTGGTAAGCTTGTCCATGATGCCAGAGTGGGGAATGGTGTCAAAAGGCCTTAGTGAGGTCCAGGTGGGCTGTGTGGACTACTTTCACCTCCATCTATGTCCTTGGTAACTGTTTCAAAGAAGTCAACTAGGTTTAGGAGGCAAGATCTGCCTTTATCAAAGCCAAGTTGGGTAGAGTCCAGTGTCTGGAGGTCCCCAATGTCTCTGTTTATGGGTTCCATGATAATTTGCTCCACAGCTTTGCAGACCAGGCTGAGTAGGCGTATAGGGCAATAGTTTCCAGGTTCTGTTGTGGCACCTCCTTTGTGGAGCTGGATGACTGTTGCTGTATGCCATTTTTTGGGTACATAGCCTGTGGTAAGGTTGAGTCTGAACAGTGAATGTAGGTGAGGGTGTAGTTCCTTTTGGGGCTGGTGTAAGATGCAGCCTAGGACACCATCCAGTCCCATTGATGCTGTGTTCTTAGCTTTGGAGAGGGCTGTTTTTACCTGAATGTCCATGAAGTCTGAGGCTCTGCATTCTTCTGGGATGGACACAGGCCCTTTTGGGGGTAATGGTGGGGGAGTTTGCACTGAACTTGTCTGCCAGGATGTGGGCAATGTCAGTTGGTTCAGTGTATTTTTTGTCATTTTGCAGTAACTGACAGCATATTTGAGAGTTGCCACCTAAATGTTTGGTGTAGCTAACAAAGGCTTTGTGGTTGTTATTCTTACATTCCTTGGCAATTTGTCTTTAGAAACTGGCCTTGGAGTATTTTATGAGCGATCATTGTTTCTTCCTAATAATGATCAGTGATGCCTTTCCTTTTGTGAAGTTTGCTCTGTCATGTGTTCGTTTCCTCCTTCTGTTGTATAGCTTATTTATGGGCAACGACCACCAGATTGGTTTCTTATTTTTGGAGGAGTGCGTCTTGGTTTTATTTGGAATGTCTCGATCCATGCATCCCTGTAGATGCTCATATAATGCACTTGTAAATGATTCGGCAGATTGTATAGCATTATCCTATAGCAAGGGGCTTTGGAACTTTCCACTTTGGTCTTGGGAAGTGTGCAGTTTGCTTTTGAAAATGTCTTCACAGTGGTTTCCTTGACTGGGGGGGATGTGGATGTCCAGTGTGATTACTTTATGATCTGATATTACCAGCGAGGGGTTTATCTCTGTTGTGGAACACTGGTACCCCATGTTGGTGATGATCAGGTCCAGTATGTTGTCACCTCTAGTGGGCATGGTGACCAGCTGTTCCAGGGTATTTGTGTTTTTAAACTCTAGGAAACATTGGGCAAAGGACGTTGTACACAAGTAATTCTCCCACTCAATGTTTGGGTAGTTGTAATCTCCTCATATAATGGTGTTTGGTAGGACCTTTATATTTTCCACTGTTCTCAGGAATACTGAGTGAGGTTCCTGAGACAAGGTAGGTGATCTGTAGCAGACTACAATCTGATAAGCAGCTTTGCCCAATGTTAGTTGCACTTGCATGGTCTCCAAGGCCTCATGCTGTGCCACTAACCTGAAGATGTGGGTATCCATAAGGTAAATGGATACACCCCTTCCTTTTGTATTTCACTCTGGGTTTTGGGGCCAAAGATCAAATGGATTGTGAGTGTTTTATGTGGAGCATGTCCAACAGCTCTGTATTTGACATAGCTTTGTATGTTAGGCAGAGATCACCTCTGAGTAGTCGATATGCGAGAGAGTACAGCTGGAGCATTTTGAGACGGTCTGTGTATGGCATGCATTTCAGGCTGCTAATGCTCTTTGTGAAGTATTTCTGCAGGCTTTCTAGTTGTTGTAGATGTCTTGTGAGGTGCATAGCAAAAGGGGCGTTGTACTTTATTATGGATCTAGTGAGTGATGAGTAGAGGGGAACAATGTCCTCTTCTATTCTGCATGAGACACCTTTTGTGATGAGGTGTGCCACGTAGAAGGATTTCCTGACTACTGTGGGGATGTGATTATCACAGGTGTGTCCACTGTCCACCTGTGACCCAAGGTCTCATATCACACTTTCAGTGTTAAGTATACTACCGCCTATGTTGTAGTTCATGGCTACAGAGTTTTTAACAAAGGGGATGACAATGCATTTTTTGGCATTAATCTTGAGGCCATGGCTTTGACACCAGCCATCTGTCTCAGTGAGGCCCTTTTGTAGGATGTCCACATCTTTAGTATTTATAATTATGGCTCCTAGTTTGCAGTCATCTGGAAACTTCATTAGCCACAGACCTTCCATGTTAAAGTTTACTTCAGGGAAGTAGATACTAAACAGGACAGGACCCAGGACTGGACCCTGTGGTACTGCACTCGTCACTGGTCCAAAGTCATACTTGGAGTCTGCTATTTTCACAGTGTGTGTTCTGTCAGTGAGCCAGTTGGCAACCCATCTTGTGACATAGCAATTTATACCTAGTTTAGTGGGTTTATCTATAATTCCAGAGTGGGGGATGGTGTTGAAAGCCGTGGCAAGATCTACATAGGCTGTGTGAACCACCTTACCCTTGTCTACGGTTCTGGTGACTGCTTCAATGACATCTATCAGGTTTAGCAGACATGATCTGCATTTTACAAACCCAACATGGTTGTGCTCCAGAGTTTGGAGATTACCAATGTCTTTTTTTATAAGTTGTATGATGATACATTTCATGGCCTTGCAGAGCAGGCTCATCAGGCTAGTTCCTGGGGTCCATGGTGTCTCCACCCTTGTGTAGTGGGATAACCGTTGCTGTGCGCCATTCAGCAGGCACAAAGCCTGAGGTGAGGCTATGACTGAACATGGTACGTCGGTGTGGTGCCTGTTCGTTCTGTTGTTTGTGTAGAACACAGCCTGGGAAGTTATCTGGTCCCATGGATGCTGTGTTCCTGGCTTTGGAGAGTGTTTTTTACCTGTGCAGCCATGATGACAGCAACTTTGCAGTCTTCCATTATAGAGATGTGCTCTTTCATGGGTGAGAGGGGGGTAAAGTTAGCACTGATCCTATCTGCCAGGATGTTGGCAATATCAGTTGGGTCTGTATATTTAGTGCCATTGAGCTGTAACTCAGAGCAGATCCGAGTGTTGCCATTGAGATTCTTGACATAGCTATAGAATGCTTTGTGGTTGTCTTTAGAATCTGTGTCGATTTTGTTTTCATAACTAGCTTTGGAGAATTTTATCAGGGATCACAGCTTCTTACTGATGTTGACCATGGAGCTCCTCCACTCATGGGATTTTACCCTCCTTTGCAACAGTTTCCTCCTTCTGTTGTGCAGTTTATTTATGGCAGGGGAACACCAGATTGGCTTCCTTTTCTTGGAGGATAGTGTCTTGGTTCTGTTTGGGATAGCACGATGCATGCAGTCATGTAAGTGCTTATAAAGTGCAATTGGGAAGGATTCAGTAGTCGTAACTGTATTGTCCATCTGCATGGGTGTCCTGCAGTTCAGCACTTCTGTCTTAAGAAGCATGAAGTTGGCTTTGGAGACATTTTTTAACATGGTTTCCTTAATGGGGGTATGGGTCCAGAATGTGGATATGTAGGGTAATTAGCTTATGGTCAGATGGGACCAATGAGGCGCTGACTTCAGGTGTGGAGCACCGGTCACGCAGGACAAACCAAACCCTGTAACCAACACAAATAACCACAAAGTGAGCTAAATGCTACTCATTGCCAGAAGTCTCAGCCTCCAGATGCACACACTTGAGGCACTTCTCATTATGGAGAATATTGATATCTGTGCAGTAACAGAAACCTAGTTCAAGGCTCCAGACAGCACTCCAGCACTACCAGGATACTACTCATTCCATACCGTCCAGCATCATAACCTGAATCATAGCACATACGGTGAGGATGTATCCATATTCATCAAGGATACCTACACCTCTCTCTACATGCTCTCTACAGGATATGTACCCATAGAGTGTTGCACAGCAACGTTCTTCACACTCCACAGGGGTGGGGCCACAAAACCCCTTGGCAATCATGCTCTATGAGCCTGATGAGTGTGTTCTGCAAGGCAATGGAGCCAATCGTAATGGAAGTCAACAATACAGAGATTGGGAACCTTCACACAGTTAACCACACACAGTTTGGCTTCGTGAAATGCAGACCACGCCTCCTGAACTGGGAGGATTTCTTTGACAGTTACCCAGGCTACAGATGATTGAAATGAGCTCAACACAGCCTACCTATACCTTGCTAAGGCCTTTTACACCATTCCCCAGTCAGGTATCATAGATGAACTTACCAACCTGGCCATGTATCCATACATCACAAGATGGATTGCAAACTGGCTCACAGATAGATCCCACACATTAAGAGTTGCTGGCTACATGTCAGACTCTACACCGGTAATGACTGGTGTCCCCAGGATTCAGTCCTGGGGTCCCTCCTGTTTGGTATAGACTTCTCAAATGTACATGCCAACACAGGAGGGTTGTGGTTGACTAAGTTTGCTGGGAACTGTAAAGTGTTTGCCATAATAGATTCCCCGGAAGACAGACATATTCTCCAGAAGGGAGTCTATGAGACAGATGTGTGGTGTCAGAATCATGGCCTCAAGCTCACTGTGGAAGAATGAATAGTGATCCTCTTTGTTGAAAACAAAATACCCACAAACTACCACATAGGTGTTACCCCCTTAAAAATGACAAGGTGATAAGGGATCTGGGGACACAAGTAGATAGTCATCTTTCCTTTGACAACCATGTTGCCAAAGTGATTGGGAGATCCTATGTGGCCCACCTAATCAACAAAAGGTTTGCATCAAGATTCAAAGAGGTAGTGTTGGCACTCTACTCTTATGTCATCAGACCCATCGTTGAGTACAGTGCACCATTTTGGATGCACTCGACTTAGCATATCCAGCAGCTGTAGAGACCACATAGGTACCTCACCAAGAGGATTAATGGCCTCAAACAGTTGTGTTATGCAACACAACTGGTAAAACTAAACCTGTTCTTCATTGCATACCGCTTACTCAGAGGCACACTCTGCCTAACATACAGAGCCATGTCCAAGACATAACTGTTGAACATGCTCCATCTACAGATAACAACATTGAGTTGCCCTACACATTCCAGGGATATGAACCTCATCTGAACGATGAATACAACATGCTGGTGGGATAGAGTACCATCCCAGACACTTGCCTTACTATGGAACAGAGTCCCAATGTACATGAGACAGAACCCCTTGCTGACACTCTTCAATTGGAACCTTGATGAATGGATGGGAAACAGACAATTCATGCCAGGCATCACATCAGCAGCCCCACTAGAAAGGGGCTAAGGGTACTAAGTATTAGAACTAGGCCTTGGGAGACTACCCAATGGTGTGGTGAAAGCTGCACAACTTGCGTAGGCTGATATATGCCTTCGAGGAGATAGTCTACTACATACCTATGAGCCTATGTGACAGGTACATATCTACAGATAGTAGATGTGTACTTCATTGTACAGTCATGTTGTACAGCAGGCACATGGACCACATACACTGTAATGCTTACAGATACTGGTGGCTGTTATGTACAGTGGGAGAGATGTGCACCTCATGTCTTTCATGCCATTGGGATGTGTGCTGGGTGGGAAAGTTCTGGATGGCTCCTTGTCATGATATAGGTACATAGGTAGGTAATAGGCTATCTGCCTGAAGGCATATATTAGTATGGCCAGAGTGTGCAGCTATCACCACCCATGGAGTTAGTTCCCTAGGCCTCTGTGTAGTAGAGCTGATGAAGTGATCCGTGGTGTGACAGTTCAGTTTCACATACACTGATCAAGGCTCCTCTAGAAGAGTGTCAGTGAGGGACTTGGCTTAATGTTGGTT
The DNA here is from genome assembly GCF_019279795.1 of Protopterus annectens. Classification (NCBI taxonomy): domain Eukaryota; kingdom Metazoa; phylum Chordata; order Ceratodontiformes; family Protopteridae; genus Protopterus; species Protopterus annectens. Next base: position 304,078,598 of record NC_056750.1, read on the forward strand.
GGGAGCCTGTTCCAAAGCAAGGGAAGTCTGTGAGTTAGTAATGTATCCCTCCAACATGTTCTATTTAATGTTGTGATGATGATATCCCTAGAGCATGTGGTACAGTGAGCTTGGGTTTACTTCAGATAGCGCATGTACATCAGTTCTGCATTGGACATGGACCTGTCTGTTGGGCAGAGATCTCCTGAGTAGACAGTATGCAACAGAGTACAGACTGAGTTAAATTCAGTCTTGTTGCATGGGGCAACTGTTTGAGGCCAGTAATCCTCTTGTTGAGGTACTTCAGTGGTCTTTCCAGCTGCTGAAGGTGTCTAGTCAGATTCACCGCAAGTGTGTTGTGGTACTCTCTGATGGGTCTGATGACTGATGAGTAGAGGGAACCTCCTTTGACCTACATGCAAGGACCTTGTCAGTTTGTGGGAACACATAGCATGATTTTCTTACCACTTTGTGAATGTGTTTCTGGAAGTAGAGATGACTATCCACATGTGTCCATAGATCCCTTATTATCACCTCCATATTTAGGGTGTTGGCAACTATGTGGTATTTGTATGACTGTAGCTTGAGGCCATAATTTTGATACCACATCTGTCTGAGACCCTTTTTTAAGGATGTCTCTGTTGTCCCAAACATCGATTATGAGAACTTTTTTGCAGTCATCCACAAACTTTGCTAAACATAGCCCTCATGTGTTTGACTGTATTTCTGAAAAGTATACACCAGACAGGAGGGGTCCCAGGACTGAGCCATGGGGGACAGCAGTTGTTACCAGCTTGAACAGGAGACCACGATTCTTACCTTGTGGGATCTATCTGTGCCCCAGTTGGCAATCCATCAGATGACATACATATTTATGCACAGGGTGTTGATTTTATGGATACGACATGTGTCTGGGATGTTGAAAAAGGGGTTTTCAAGGTCTATGTGGGATGGTGTAGCTCATTTCATTGATGTATGTCCTGGGTGACTGCATTGAAAACAGTCTAGCAGGTTTGGGAACCATGATCTGCCCCTGACCAAACCAAAATTGGTAGGGTTGGGTGTTTGTAGGCTCCCAATAGCTCTGTTTATGAGTTCCATCATGATGGACTCCATGGCATTGCAGATCAGGCTTAATAGGCTTATAAGACAATAGTTCCCATGGTCTGTTGTGCACCAACACTTGTGGAGTGTGCCAATCGTTGCTGTAACGCATTCAACAGTTTCATATCCCATACAGAGGGTGAGTCTCAACAGACTGTTCAGGTGCAGGGTCTGTTTGTTTTGGAGTTCACATATGACACAGCTAGGGAAACCATGTCATCCCATAGACGCCGTGTTTTTAGGTTTGGAAAGTGCAGTTTAACCATTGTATATGTGATTTCTGGGTTTTCACAATCTTCAGGTATGATAATGGGCCCTTTTGTCAGTGAGAGGGGGGTAAATATGTATGAACCTGTCTGACAAGATGTTGGCAATGTCAGTCGTGTACATGTATTCATTTACAGTTTGCACTGACTCAACATATATGAGTTTACATTGATATTTATGACATAGCGAAAGAAAGCTTCATGGTTCTCTATGGACTCTTTGACAATATTTTTGTCAGAACATGGATTGGATAATGTTAGGAGTGCTCATTGTTTATTGATAATACTGATCGGAGATTTATTGATCTTCTTTGAATTTTCACTTTCTTTGAACTTAAGTACTTGTAGTACATAGTTTGATTATGACAGGAGTCCACTATATTATATGGGTCTGTTTTCATATAACTGTGTACACAAGGCAGGATTGGTGAATAGTGGCAAGTTTCTGGGGTAAGAACTGCAACTGCCAGATATGTGTGGCCCACTGCTGTACTGAGACATAGCACAAGTGTGTGAGCATGCCCAGTATGACCTTTCAGTATGTTGCTGACTGACATTTGCTAAATTTGTTTTTAGTGTGTGAGCAAGCCCAGTATGGACATATATACTATATGTGTGTGAAAAATCAAGTTGGTTTTTACTTCAGGGATCACCTTTGTGTTGTACATCGACAGGAAGCACACTGTGCCTGCAGGGCTTCCATGAGTCACTTTGCATAGACTTATCAACATTTCTACATACAGGGGGACAGCTATTATTTATACATTTCTACCTGGGGGGCACACCTGATTGTTACTGTGGGTGTACATAGGATGAGGAGTTCACCTGACACTTATACACATTTGCTAGGCCTGCACTGCTATGTCAGGTACTCCATTTCAGTCTGTACTGTTGTCTATCGTACTGGCTTGAGGCATACTACTGTACTACAGATCTTAACTTCCAATTTCACGTATATTAGTTTGTGACTTCATAGCCTACCCAACCCACATCACACTGCCTGGCCTGCTGTTATCTGTCTGCATAGGCCTGAGGGGGAAGTTCAGAGGGCAAGATACAGCATTTGTTTGTGTTTGCATTAGTCTACAATTGTCCTGCTGCATCTGTGCCAGTGAAATGCTGTCATGGCTTAGTGGTTCAGCACTGTGACTATAGTGCACAGTATCCTGAGTTCGAGCCCTGTCACTGCTTTTTATTTTCCTGCTGGGCAGACCTGACTGGTTAAGAAACAGCAAAGCAGGTGTGAGCGTATTTACCTGACTTTGCTTGACTTTGCCTGACTTTGCCCAACATTACCCAATGTTGCGCTAGTTTGTGCGGTGCACAGCTCCGCGCAATTGTACTTAGATATGCTAAACAGTGGTAAAATGTGCTTAGCACTGCTTTATATTGCTTAAAATAGGGCAATCATGCCTCAGGTGGTGCTGCAGGGCTGCCTATGTTGGATGCACATAGTACACTCCCTATACATGTTTGAAAACAGGTAGTGTCAAGTTAGGCATCCCTTTTACTGTATGTGCGAGTCAGAGAGAGGTGTCATTTCCAGGGTTCCTACTGAGTCAGTGTATGTGCTATGTGTTGCCTCTTTGCCAAGGCCAAGGCATACTGGGCATGCCTCCTTCTACGTACTGACGCAGGCTCAGGTTGTTCCTCCTCCGAGTCACGCTGTGCCTGTGCAGGCCTTGGCAATGGTGGGGGGCTGTTTGGCCCTGCCCCATGCTGTTCCTGCTGCAGCTGTTTTTGCAGGATCATATTGTGTAGCATGGCACATACCATGACAATTTGGGTACATGTAGTTGGTGAGTACTGCAAGGCTCCACCAGATGTGTCCAGGCACCAGAACCGTGACTTGAGCATCCCAAACACACACTCGATTATGTTTCTTGTTTGTGTGTGTGCCTAATTATGGAGTTCTTGTTCGGGTGTGTGTGCATTTCTGATGGGTGTCATCAGCCATGGCTCCAGTGCATATCCAGCATCCCCCACTAGGTGACCATCAGGGATGTCCCCATTGGCAAATCTCTGGTACAGCTGTGTCAGATGCCAGATGTGGGAATCATGATAGCTTCCAGGGCAGCCAGCACACACATTCATTATTATGCCCTGGGTATTGCACACGACCTGGCAGTTGATGGAGGGGAAGCCCTTGCGGTTGATGTAGACCCTACCCTGCTCACTGGGTGGTGCTTTGATGTGTATGTGTGTGCACTATTGCACCCGCTACCTCAGGGTATTCTGCTATTTGGTGGAAAAGATGCGTACTGCTGGCCAATGCCTCATTGGAATTGAGGAAATATACATGCTCACCATGTGCTGACATGGCATCCAGGAACTGGTGCAGTACTCTGGATGCCGATGCCTGTGAAACCCCCATTGTATCACCAGTTGGTCTCTGGAAGGTACCTGTAGCTAGTATTCGTAGGCCAACACATACCTTGGTATCCACTGGGATGGGTTCCCCTCTGTTGGTTGTGTGTGTGAGGCGTGGTCGGCACAGCTCAACAATTTGCTGCAGGAGGTCTCTGTCCACTCTATAGCGCTCCACTATCTCCAACTCATGTAGCCCCTGGTAGGTTACCCTGGGTCTGTACACTCTTCTCTGTCTCCTCACTGTGGGTTGCTCAGCAGCATTCGCAATATCACCACCCTCAGCATCTTGCACATGTTGGCTTATGATAGCAATAGCAAACCCTAACATTTTGTCTGACTTAAGCTTTTTAAGTTTTCACTCTTTGTATACTGCAATGTTGCAGAGTTCTTGAGAAAAAACATGGGGGAATGGTGTTTGCAGAGTTTAAAGTGCTGGGCTGGGCTAGTCTACTGCCTGTGTAATTGGCTGATTCTGATATAGTTCACCTGGCAGCTCTGCTAGTTCTCCTTGGTTAACTTCCTACTACTTCTTTTCCTTCCTTTTCCCTTTCTGTTTCCACAAGGGGCAGCATCATGCAAACAAGCGCAAACACATGCACATGCGCACACACTGGCTTACACAGGCTTAGACGGGTGCACACGTGTGCACACAGGCTTACAGGCGCACACACAGTGTAAGCACATTTGCAAGAAATTTCAGATATATCCACGGTGTATATCTTTGGTTTCTGGGTTTCAGCTAGGACAGCTGTAGACATGCCTCTTGCAATCCTGAGCAACTCATGGCAAACACAAGCCACTCTGCTCCAATAAGCTTACAGTCTTTCAGACATACCCGCTCATGATGTCACCTATCTTCTACTCTACTACTCCCCTACTCCTACACTTACACTCTAGGGACATGGCTCACATACCAGGGAAAATTGGGATTCACTATCCTTATCCTCATTTGCATAGGATTGCCTACTAATGCTTGGTTACATCTCAAAAACTGAGCTTCCCCCCTTAGCAACCACTACTCAGTAGCTATGTTGTCTTCAGCCTGCCATTCACCTGCATGGCAGAATAATCTTTTTATTAGACATGCCTATTTTTTAATTATTTTCTGATTTTTAAAGCGCCGCACGTTTGTGCGGCACTGCGTTATGCTTAAACATCGTAGATCGAGGAAAAAAAATAAAAATACATTTTTATTAATTTTCAACCTATAAAAATGCCAATGGCCTTATATTTGGCCATTGGCATGCTTCCTCAACTGGACGATGCATCCTTTATTTGGAGCTGTCATAGCTCCGTTAACTATTTGCAGTATGGTACTCCATTACCAACGGAGTGCATTTCTGCAAATAACACTACTCTTCCACGGACCGGTTAGTGTTTCCTGGATCGCAAATTTACCTCATTTGCATAGCTTTCAGCAGCAAATGAGGTAATTTGCATAACATAACACTGTCTGTGCAAGAGTAGCTTTAGAAGCTCTCATGCATGCCCCTGCCGGCTGTTGCTGGATCGCTCGGCAGACATATTGGCTGTCTGCCATCTTACACTACTCTTAGACTCCGTGCAAGCCTTTGTAAATCTGGCCCATAGTCTTTAACAGTTTTAAATAATGCACTTTGGAATACATAGTAAAATACACACATTCATAGTTTTTAACAGTTTTAAATAATTCACTTCGGAATACATAGTAAAATACATACATACATAGTTTTTAACAGTTTTAAATAATGCACTTTGGAATACATAGTAAAATACATACATACATAGTTTTTAACAGTTTTAAACAATGCACTTTGGAATACATAGTAAAACAGGTTTTAACAGGGAGAGCGCTAGCTACATGTTCATACAGTATTTTGTTTTTGACTAATAGCAGTTTGTATAAGTTTTAAAATTATGAATAATAACATATTTAGTGTGCTTAGGAAGTACAGAGAAGTATAATAGGAGGGGAAGGGTAGATGAAAGAAGAGTGGAGAAGGAAGAAGAATGTTAGCGGGTAATTAAGTTGAGAGAGAGGGAGTCAGTACAGAGGAGTAGGTAGTATAATGATTAATCAGGGTTTTAGGAATAGCAGAGTCACACTGCTGAGGTGAGTTTTAGGCTTTGAATTTCATAAGTGTTAGTGTAGGAAAGGGGAAGCAGGGGAAATTAAAGTAGGATAGAGAGGAAACAGGTCCTTTTTCAGTGGTGGTCTGGGGAGAAAAGCTCCAGTACAGACAGTAAGTATAGTAACAGTCAGTTATGTTTACATAATGCAATTTGGAATACATAGTAACATACATGCATAGTTTTTAACAGTGAGAGAGATAGCTGCATATACATACATGTAGGAAATGGGAAGCAGGGAGAATTAAAGTAGGATAGAGAGGGAAGAGGTACTTTACAAGGAGAAGCAGACTATTGTGAGAGGGGCTAGTGTTAACGGAGCAGAAGTAGATATAAGAGATCAATCAGGGTTGTCACAGTTACAGAGCCAGGATTTGTGTAGGTGGGATTTTAAGGCTTTTTTGAAGGAGGCAGAGGAAGTTGTGGCTGTGATGTTGGGGGGAAGGTTGTTCCACTGCTTGGAAACAGTGTTGCTATAGAGTGGAAATATCTGCAGAATTACTGGCTTTGGTCATGTCCAGTAGGTGTTTTTGATTGGCTTTCAGGACTCTAGCTTTTGTGCTTGGGTGAAGCAGGTTTTGTACAGCAGGGTTTTTCTCAGGGTAGTCAATTAGTTTGTGGGTTAGTATAAATTGATTATAAAGACTAAGGTTAGGAAGCTTCAGCCAGTCCAGTGTTTTAAGAAGAGTGCAGTGGTGTGTTCTGTGAGGGGTACTGGTTGCAAATTTGGCAATTTTATTATAACATGTTTGCAGTTTGGAAAGGTCGGATTTTCTGAGATTGGTGAGTATCAGTGAGACGTATAAAAGAGTGGAGATGAGATGGGTATGTACGATAGTGGCTCTGGTGGAGTCTGTTAGGAACTGTTTGTTCCTGTATAGCATGGTAAGTTTCTTGTGTACTTTATGGTATTGGATAATGTAAGTCATATTTTATGTTGCTCTCAATAGTAACCCCTAGTAGTTTGGTGTGACTGACAGGAGGTATGACTGTATTATTACTGGAGGAGATGTTAAATGTAATGTTATGAGAAGCGTGTTGTGTGGGTGGAAAGATAATAAGCTGGGTCTTATTGGGATTTAATATTAATTGTGATTCAGAGAGCCAACTTTCAATAGCAAGAAACAAGGATTGTGTTTGTTGTAGGAGAACCTAGGAGGAAGGCACAGATTAGTGTAGAATCATCTGCATATTGGATGATGGAAGCATGAAGTGTAACGGTGTGTAGGTTGTTAGTGAAAATAGTAACAGCACTGGTCCAAGAATGGAACCCTGTGGGACTCCTAGTGACACTGTAGTAGTGGAGAGAGTTCTGGGTGCCATCTGACTGCCTGCTATCTGCCTGTTAGGTAATTTCTAAACCAGGAAATGGTAGATGGGCTTAGGTTTAATTCTGTGAGGGTGTCAATGAGTTTAACATGATTAACCATGTCAAAGGCCTTGGAAAGGTCTAAGAATATGGCTGAGACATAATTTCCATTGTTTCTGTGTTTTTTGACTGTCTGAGTGAAAGATATGAGACTTGTAGTAGTGCTGTGTGATGGTCTAAAGCCATGTTGTGTGTTTGTCAGTAGATTGTGAGTGTTTAGGAATGACATGATTGTCACTTTAAAAATGTAAGTTGGTGTGGTCTTGATTTAATTAGTATTAATTATTTCTTTCTTATATATATAGATTGGTAGTGAGATGCAGTTTGTTGAATGTTCTGAAGAAGTGGGAGTCATTCCCATGAAAGCGTTTACCGAATAAAGACTTCTGTTTCTGTAACCCGACTTAACTGCTCTTCTGCATTGTTTATGATCCTTGAAGTTTTGTGTGCTGTAGATTTTCTACTATGTCTATATTGTGGAAAGTAGCAGCCAGTTAGGTTTATAGCTTTCTTAGTATTCAAATGTAGTTTAGTACATATGACTTCTGCTGCTGCTAATGTACGTAGTGGAAGGACCATTATTTCTATGTTTAAATGATCTTTAAATAAAATAGCAATGTCACCACCTCTTTTGTTAGTTCTGTCTTTATACTGGAGGTTATAGCCAGGAGAAACTATTTCATTGTTAGTTGTTTCTGGTTTTAGCCATGTTTCAGTGAGAAAACTATGTCAGGGGAGTAGAGGGAAAGCTGTGTATGTAGGTCTGGGATTTTGTTTGTGATACTTTGAATGTTTACATTAAGCAGATGGTTTTCTGGGGAGGTGATCTATGCTATTTTTGGGGGTTTGTGTTGTTGGCTGGTTGATGGGAGTGTTAGGACCAGGGTTTGGTTGTACATCTCCACAAAGGGCTAGTTTGGAGGTGATTTGCACTAAGGTGTGGAAGATGTTAATAATAAATAAGTGGTATCTTATGGATGGTGTGCTAGTTTGGGGTAATGGCAATGGGGTGAATGAGATGTGGTGAAAGAGAGCTAAGTGAAAGATGGAGGGGTAAATGGTAAGGTTTAATGGAGTTGCATCAATAGTCATAGTGTTAGTAATGGCATGATGAGGTGGTGTTGTGGGAGTGTTGAGGCAGTATGAGGTAATATGTGCAATTGTGTCTATATGATGCTAATGAATGAACTAAATAATGAATGCTATTTAGTGGATCCGAAAATTTTTTCCCAGGGAAAAAACTTGGTGGGCCATCTTCGAGACTTTGCCATTTCCTCCACTTTGGTGCAATTTCGGAGTTGGTATACTTAAGTAGGGGGTGTGGGGGCTTAAATTTGTGTTTAAGTTTATTTTTTTTTTTACGGAGCAACAAATATTTTCCCTGGGAAAAAATTTGCTTTTCCGTTTCTTCGATATTTTGTTGTTTCAATATTATTGGTACGATGAAATAGCGTTCACTATTTACATCGTACAATAATATGATATAACCGCCTGTACTTAGTATAAGGGTTAATGATGCTAAGATTTTAAATATAGTCATAGTGTAGTTAAATTATGCAGGGAATATGTAGAGTGAAGCATAGGTGGCACTTCAGAGATGTGTGTGGTGGTGTTTGTTAGTAATAGTGGTTAAAGATTAGTTAATAGATATTAGTAGGAACAAATGGGACTGTAAGTATAATGGATATGTGTTATTAGTTTGTAGGTACAGGCTGTTGAAAGAGGTATTTGGATGTGTTGGGAATTATGTGTTGAGGAGATAGGTGGGAGTGGCTGACAGAGGTGTAATTGTTTGTGGGTGCTGATTTGCCTATGAGGATTGGTGGGAGTGGTTGGAGTGTATAAATCTAGTGAAGGTGGGGGTGGGTGGGAGTAGGATAGGGGAATGGAGCGGGTTGCACCAAGACACAAACTGCAAGGAGAAGACCAAGAAAACAGTCATATTCCTAAGGAAGGATAAAGCAGATAAAGAAGGTAATTATGGAGAAACTCTATCCAGAATCAATGACTGGAGTAGGAAGTTGTCCCTAGCTTCCAGGGGTACAGGTAAGTAGTAGTATATAATAGGGCTGCAAACAGAACCGAAAAACAAAGTAAAACAAATTAGCTAGAAGTACAAAAGCACCACTGAAATAGGGAGTTTCAAAGCAGAGATGCCATGAGATGTGGACAGAGTGTGTATCGGGGCTGTACTGGGTAGAGAGTTATGTCAGGGAGGTTTAGAGATCAATGTAATATAATAGTAACGCTAAGGGGTTTAACTACAGGTTATTGGGCTGCTGACATCCTTTTCCATGAGCGAGAGTCCCACCAAGATGGAGTCTAGCATGTAGTGTAAGTTACAAAGCTAGTGAATGCACTGGACATGTACATTTACCAGTTGCTATGACTGTTTAAGTTAGCAAGCCACGGGACCTGACACACAGCAGATGCAAAAATGAAGCTCCAGCACACAGTGTCTAAGAAGAAGCTGCGGGGAGGTAGCTGGGAGGTATTTATCAGTTGCTAGGACTGTTTAAGTTAACAAGTCACAGGACCTGACACACAGCAGATGCAAAAATGAAGCTAAATGAGGAATGCTATTTCTCATCTCCTCCAACTAATTTCCTGGATGTTATTCACTGTCTGCAAAAGAATTATTTTCTAACTGACCCTAGCTAAGACCTCTTAAAACTCCAAAAATAGCAAAAAACATAACACAAAATAAGATGCAATATAATAAAAAGATAAAAAGTAACCAAACCTTAAATGAATAACTCCAATCTGAAATCAAATGTAGACAGAGATCAGCAATAGTCAGGCAGGGAACATGAAGTTCTTAACAGCTCCCTCCCCTGCATTAAAATCTTCTTTTATTCATTAGTGCAATTTGCCTTTTTTTCATTCTAAAAATGTACAAGAAATGTCAGTTGCCTTAAAAGCACATACAAATTACTGTGCAGTTTTTATTGTGTTTGAAAGCCTGTTTTTAATGTCCTTTTAAAGTTAACTTTTCTTACGTGTTGTTAAGTCTTCAATTTCCTACTTTAATGTCAGTTGCCCAGTTTTTGTCCCACCTCTGTGTCACTGACTATGCTCTTACATGCTTAGTAATCATCTTCCTCAAACCCTTTTTGGCATTTTCTACATGGGGTTGTGGTACTGTCTCAAATGTCATCACCTCTCTAGATTCACTGTCACTCCCCTACCTTCTGTGACAGCCATGCCTGACTGTTTCAGGTGGTGTTCTCTCATGTACTCCATCCAGCTCTTGCCTTCTTCCTGTCTCTCACAAACCGATGTAATCTGTTCTTGACCTTTTATATAATTTGATCTATTTTGGCCTGTGGTCTGATATCATCGTTTCTTTTTCTGTCCCACAGTGTGCATCCTACAACATGTCTCAGGCACTTTACTTCCAACTTCTCTGGCTTCCTCAACTGCTCTGCCTTCACTGTCCAGGTTTCTGTAGCATACATAAATATCAGTTACATGCTATTTTGTACACATTACTTTTCCACTTCTTTGTCATTTTTCTGTCACACACTACCCCTGATTCTCTACTCCAAATGACTGCAACCCCTTTAGTTCTAGCTTTAACCTCTTCATTAGGACTTCCCATCACTTCAGCCATCCCTCACCAATACTTAAAGCAGTTAACTTGTTCCACTATTTTCCCTTCTATGTCAGTTTTCAACTTCTTCTGATTTTCCCCATTTACTGCCATGACAATGTTCTTGCCTGTACTCAGTTTTATCCCATGGGCCTTTAATTTTGCATTCCATTCCACTATCATTTACCAAAAATTCTGTTCAGAGTCTGCATGTGATGCCATATTGTCAGCATACAGTGACCTTCTTGATCTGTCCCCTCTGACCTGTTTTCTAATATATTCCATCACCAGTATAAACAGCAGTGGGATCAGAGCTGAACCCTGATGCACCCTAACTCCCACTGTAAGCACCCCTAGGAGTCTGAACAATGTTTGCACTTGCATCTTTGGGTCCTTGTACATTGTATGTTCCAATTCTACCAGTATTTCTAGAACTTCCCAAATAAGTTTTGCTGGATCCTTGTCATATGCTTTCTCAAAGTCTCAAAATGCTCATTTGGAGTCTTTCTTCATTTATGGCTTCTTCTCCACTATCTGTCTCACTACAAACATAGAGTCACTGTGCTGCATCCTGATCTAAAGCTGAACCGCTCATCTCCCACCTTATTTTCTACTACTTGTTTGTCTTTTCGGCTTTTCCCGGTTAGGGGTCGCCACAGCGGAACTCCGGTCCGCTAATGATTGGCAGTAGATTTTTATGGTGCTGAGTTGCCAGCCCGACACCCAACTTTCAGCGAAGGCACGCCCATTTACGCATGTCTTTCGGAGGCCACTCGACTGTGGAGAGGACCTGCAGACCACACAGAAGGCACTCCAGCCGAGAATCGAGCAGGAGAACCTCTTGCTGTGAGGCAACAACGCTACCGCTGTACCACCATGGCTTACCTCTGCATATTAATTTATCAGCCACCATATCCAACACTTTCATGCAGTGTGACAGGAGTATGATACCAGTATACTTTTCAAAATTGTGTATGTCCCCTTTTTTCTTGTACACTGGCACTACAATGCTTATTCTATAGTTATCTGGGGCACACCTTTCTCTCCATACTGTTATGAGTACATTCAGGAGCTATTTCTAGCCTGCCTTACCAAACATCTTGATCATATCTACTGTGACCTTACTGGAGCCTGTTGTTTTCCCTGAATTCATTTTCCTTAGTGCTGCTTTTATTTCTTCTAGCATGGGCCTTCTTCCCATTTTATTGTGGGCTGTGTATAGGGAAGTGCAGTTTCTGTGAGGTTTTCTTCAATGAAAAGTTGCTGGAACTTATCCTTCCTTCTGCCTTTAATATTTTGTGGATTGTTAAGTAGGTTGTTGCAATTATCTTTTATGAATAGTGTCTGATACCTGTCTTCCTTAGCTTTCTGTCTTTGCCTTGCAACCTGATAGAATTTCTTTGTGCCATTTTCCTGAAGCTGGTAGAATGGCTCTGATGCCTTGTTCTTTGTTATTGTAACTGCTCTATTAGCTTTGTTAGCAACAAGTATTCCTTCTTACTCTGGTGGTCCAGCTTTCTCCTGTATTCTTTCTTTCTTTTGATAACTTCCTGGACTTCTACACTCCATTACCAGCTTTCGTTATGTACTTTACTTCCATATCTGCTGAGCTGCATATCTGTAGTCTTCATACACCATGTTTTGAGACCCTGCCATTCTTGTTCAGCTTTCTCTATTTTTTCTTCTTTTTTTGAGGTACTAAAACCCAGAGTAATTGTTTGAATTCTTGTGCTTTTGCTCCAGTTAACTTCCAGGTCTTCATCTTACTCTCTGTTGACCTTTACGTCTTTTCTGACCAATGCTTGCAGCTGATTGAGGCCACACGTGGTTTATGCTGTAGGCTGACTGATTCACTGGGAATGACTTTGCAATCTCTGATTGTAACCCAATACTTTCCTTACTAGGAGGAAGTCTAACTGAGTTGCAAGTTAGCTACTCTTGTATGTAATCTTGTAATTGTCTTTCATACTGAACCTTGTGCTGGCCACCATCAAGCCATTTGCCAGACAGAAGTTTAGAATGGTGTCTTCTGTTTTATTCTTGTTGCCCCAGCAGACATATCATGTTCAGTCTCCCCCAATATGAGTATGCAGGTCCCCTAGCATTAACACAAACTCATGTTATCCTGATGCATCTATTAGAATCTGAAATGGCTGCCTGAAAGCACTTGTTTTCTCAAACTGACATCTCTGCTGTGGGGCATAGGCTGAGATTATGTATACTGCCCTAACCTTATACTGGAGTCTGATTGCCATGAGTCTGTCACTAATTCTAATGACATTCCTCGCTGCCTCTTCTGAAGACTCCCCCTCACAACAGTTTCCACAACACATCTAGTCTGTCCTTCCCCTGAATAGTAGCCTCTGTATACCAAGACAACTGCCCTTCCATCTTGTCTCCCAGATACACAGGATGTCAAGTCTCCTCCTACCATCATGTCATTCACTTCCAAGCTGTGTTCTGTCAGTGCAGCAATCCTTAGTTCATATCTGGCAGGTTGGTCTTATATGCTTAGAAAGTTGCTATGATAAATGAGGTCTGGCAACAAACCAAGTTGTCCCGGGACATCTTCAATATTAGTGGGAGTTAAGTGGGTTGGGTCAATAAAAGGGTTAAATGGAGGGAGGGATGATTGGGAGCAAATGAGGTAAGGGTGGGAAGGGCTTGATGGGTTTAGACAAGTGTAGCTGGGTAAGTAATCACATTTTGGCGTGAACTTGCTACAGTGCAGGATTACGTCCATGATGACCAGTAGCTAATGCAGTGTTCAGGTAGGCCTTGGCTGGATGACTGGATGTGGGGAGCTGGTAAATACTGGGTTTGTTATCTCCCCTAGGTGGTGGTCATTCAAATGTGGAGTGAGTACTGAGAACCTTTTGTTTACTTTGTGGAGTTAGATGGGTAGGTGGGGAAAGTGTGGAGTGAGTAGTTTGGCTCATGAAGGACCACCTGATATGTACAAAAAAAAAAAAATAAAAGGGAAGAGCAGAAGGGGAAAAGGGAGGCAATGATGGAGCAGTGCTGGTTATGGAGGTTGCTTAGGTAGGATTTAAACTACATGCTCCCAACACTTGCATTCTTAAATGGCAGAGGGGAAGGTTAGGGTGAATGGCGTGTATTTGTCTTTTGGCAGTGTTCATCATGGTCACTTGCTTTCGGAGGCCCTCCTTTTTTTTCTATGGTTCTCTCAGCAAGGCAGTCAATGGTTTGGTGTCTGAGCTATACTGGGCTGTTTCCTTTCAACTGTGCAGAGTGTTTTTTTGTTTTTGTTGTTTTTTCTTCTCTCTCTCTCTCCCAGCTGGACATGTGGCAGTCGTGCTCCTTGGGCTCCTCATTAGTGTTGTTTGCCTTGATGTGGGCTCATTGGTGAGTTGTTGGGCTGTTTTTCCATGGTGGGGTGGTTGTGTCACAGTTGCGGCTCAGTTGAGTGGATAGGGATGGGGGACCTATGCTGCTTGCCTCTTGTGGTGAAATTTGGGGTTGGTTACTGAGAGTTGGAGTGCAGAGGCTCTTGTAATGTCCAGAGTTTCATTTCATGCATGTGACGGCCATGGCAGCTTGAAACATCTGCGGTTTTGACTAATTCGTGTGCTGAGTCACTGATGGTCTGGTTTGTTGATCGGCTGGCTTGGTGATTGATCGGGTTGACCACTGGAGTTACAGCGGTAGTTGTGGGTTCTGTGCTTATGGATTTGGCCTCCCCTTCAGATCTAGGATTGGACATTCAAGGGGAAAAAGAAAAAAAAAGCCTACAAATAAATGAAGGGAAAAAGGAAGATCTATGTATATAGATAGATGGATGACAGTAGGGGCGGGCCTCGCTTGTAATAGTAGAGGCATTTGGATCCCACCAGTTGTGGAGGTTGCATTTGGCACACCTTCCGTGCTTTCTGCCATCCATGCACCGGCACTTTGCAGGAACTTTCTTGGGATTCATGTAATCAGCGGCACATTGATGTTTGGAGTGCAGAGCGATGTGCATGTTGGTGTTCATGGATCTGTCATTCGCGAGGACTGTTGCACTACAGTTTTAGTGGGCATCTTGTTTGGTGGTTCAGGTTGTTCTGCAACATTTGGGGTTATACGGTGGACATTCTGGCACTTGGAGGCATTCCTGCAGGCCAGTGCTGCAGTATGGGTGCTGGATGTTTGCTCATGGGCTTATGAATGCCTGTTAATGGCTGCGCATGCGCAGTCAGGCTTCGCATCTGCTCGTGGTTCTCATACCTTGGAATGATACAGATTTTCACAGAATGTTCAGACTGGCTTCATAATTAGGTCTGTTCCTCATAAAAATGAGTTTTGCAAGCATATGGTTAAGGATATATATAAAAAAAAGAGTGGGGGAGTTTGACAGCCTGACGGTTCCATTCTGAGCAGTTGTGAGAACATGCATGGGATTGCATGCGAGTTGGCAGAGGGTTAGTCTGTCAAAAGTAAAAAGGAAAAGCAACACCATTCTGCTGGGTTGGATGGGTGTTGCAGACCAAACAGTATTGCAGATGACTGACAGTTACAACATTTGTGTAATGGGTTTCATGACAGATTCTCTGTGTCGGACTCTATTTTAAATATGGTGCATTATTTCAGATTGTATGCTTTCCCATTGTACTGTGTTTGTGAATGCTCAGGGAAATAAATGTTGTGATGGTAGGGTAGCAATAGCAGCATGGCACCATTGGGTAGCTCCTCTTGGATGCATTGCTAGGTTTTCATGGGCTGACATATGAAGCTTGCAATACTTGCTTGCCACAGGTGCATTAAGCAGTAACCGTTGGGGATTGGGTGGAAGCCAAAGTTGTAATGGAGGTGAAACAAGTGAATTTAGGTTGAGTTACATGGTTGTGAAAGACAACATTACATGGTGTTTGCCTCATTGTGCGGGATTGGGTAGGCAACCCATTACTAAATTGAACTATTGTTAGTCTCCTCGCTGTACTGGCTTTGTCCACTTGAATCACAGTGTTTGATTATCCTCAGATAATTGTAATAGTACGTCCATTTAAGGCAAATGAAATTTGATTATATGTAGCATAAACAGCAGTAGCATTGCTACCTCACAGCAAGAGGTTCTCCCGTTCGATTCTCGGCTTGGCTTGGGAGTGCCTTCTGTGTGGAGTCTGCATGTCCTCTCGGCGGTTGGGTAGCGTTCGAAAGACATGCGTGTGTAAATGGGTGTGCCTTCGTTGAAGGTTGGGCATCGAGCTGGCACCTCAGCATTTCGTAAAAATCTACTGCCAATCATTAGCAGACCGGAGTCCCGCTCTGGTGACCCCTTACCAGAAAAAAGCCGAAAGACCAACAACATCTGAAATATTTTAGGTTGCTATGCAACTAATTGGGAATGGATCAGGGAGTATGTCATACTGTTTAGGTCTCTCTGTAGTGAAGCCTTGCCAGTGTGAAACTGTATAGGTAAAAAAAAAAAAGGTGGGGGGGACCAAGGACCACTTTTACTGTGGAAAATGGATATTGAGTCACATTGGCTTAATTGAAAATCTCAGGTTAACAGCGCTAATATTTTCAAAGTCTCCCTGATCTTCCCTGACTAACTTAGACCTCTCAATGGTATGGGGGGTGATTAAGCTTAAGGTTGATGTTAATGGAGGGGCATAGTGGTAAGGAGTTGACCTCGCAGTTATGAGGTAACATGGTGACAGCCATCTCTGTTTTGGGGATCATTGGGGGGGTCACAGTCTCCACGAAGGGGCTGCCTTCACAAGCTCAGCACTTTGATATCCCCTTTGCATGGATTAAATGCAAATTCTGGGTGGCTGATAGGATCCTTTCAATGGTTATGGGGGGTATAGGTGGTGAATAGGCTTGGGGGGGACTTGGTGGTTGGTTGTTTTCTCTTGCAAGGGGAGGCTGGCAATATTCCGTTCTATTCATGATTGGGGTTGTAAGCAATGGTAGTGGCTGGGCAGTTGATAAACAGGGTAGGTCTCTATGTGGTCTATCAGAAGCACTGGTTAAGTACTGGACATGAATTTATATTTTTTCTTTCTTTTGTAGGTGGAGAGGTGTGGAGTGGACTCCAGTTGATGGCTAGAATGAAGGAGGCCCGAGAAGTGATGGAGGTCACTGCAGTGGCTGTATGGTCATTGGAGTGGTACATAATGAAGCCACACAAGGCAGTGTGCAGTGAGCAATGGTTAGTGGCCAGAAAGGAGCTGCAAAGTAATGGCTGCTCCTGGGATGGATGTGCTGGTGGCTGGAGTGGAGCACATTGAGGTCACATGTAATCCTACTTAAATGGTTTTATTAAAGCACATTAGAGTACTGCATGTGGGTAGTGTGAGGGCAAGTGAGGTTGAGGTAGTTTGAGGGGTAGGGTTAAAACATTGGGGATTGTTATGAGTGTGGAGTTCCCACAAGAGGAGTTGAGGCTCAACAATCGTAAGAGCATAGGAGGTTATTAGGCTAACCACGATAGGGATTTTATAAGCCAGCCATATCAACGCTCACATTCTGATTGGTAGAATCCTTGAGGTGCATTTAAAGTTACCCATCCAGTTGTTGACAGGACACTGGAGTTTGCTCCTAAGATTGTGGTATTGTTGGGGCACACATCTATCCCTCAAGTAGGTATTGGTAATGGGAAATACCTGGTTAGGACTTTAGAGAGAGAGTAGCATGAGGATCATGTAGGTGTGCTTTGGGTGAATTTGGTAGGGAGGGATGCAGGAAGAATGGAAGGTATGTGGATGTTTTTTTAGGATATTTTGGGAATGGGGTGCTTTGTTGTCTATAGGGGTGCTAGAAGGCTTAAGCAAGGCATGTTTTCTGGGAGTTCTTCAGAAGTTGGCCAGGTTTTAATTCCTTACTAGCTGCATAGGTAACATGGGGGTTATAGTTAGTTTTGAGTGTGGTGGTTGGGGTTCTAGCCAGGATCATCATTGGGAAGTAGTGAATTTTGGGGTGTTTATGCAAGTGTTCAGGAGTTCAAAAACAGTCACCATATTAATCAGGAACATAATATTGTGGTAGTGTTGCCTTTCAGGTATGATATTTTGCCGATGTACTTGGTTGATGCATATCATAGGTGAGTTTTCAGGAACTACTACTTGGGGGTTTTGGGTAACGGAGCATACTTCTACTGTACAGTTTTTTTCATTATGTCCAAATGTTTGCTGGTGTTATAGTTCAAAGGAATGATGAGGTTGAATTATGGGTCTTCTTATAATAATTGGAAGAGTAATCATATGTACAGCTTTTGATATGTTCAATTGGGATAGACCCTAGGTGGGATGGATTTAACAGCTTGGGTTGGGTTGGTTTTGGCTTCGTCGGGTAACGAGGTTTCCAGTAATTTTTAAATGGAAAGCACGCAGTTAGGCATATCAGATTTGGGTGGAGTTCTGGGGTGCATTTACAGATATCTGTGCAGCCACTGTGTTGGTAGAAGGCCCATGATATGATCTGGTGATGGAAAGTTGTTATGGTTCATAGGGCGTGGTATCTATTGGTGATGTTACATACTAGGTTAGGGTTTAGAAGGAGTACAACATGGTTCATAGGGCGTGGTATCTATTGGTGCTGTTACAGACTAGGTTAGGGTTTAGGAGGAGTACGACATGCTTCATAGGGCGTGGTAGTTATTGGTGATGTTACAGACTAGGTTAGGGTTAGAAGGAGTACGACATGGTTCATAGGGCGTGGTATCTATTGGTGATGTTACAGACTAGGTTAGGGTTAGAAGGAGTACGACATGGTTCATAGGGCGTGGTAGTTATTGGTGATGTTACAGACTAGGTTAGGGTTAGAAGGAGTACGACATGGTTCATAGGGCATGGTATCTATTGGTGATGTTACAGACTAGGTTAGGGTTAGAAGGAGTACGACATGGTTCATAGGGTGTGGTAGTTATTGGTGATGTTACAGACTAGGTTAGGGTTAGAAGGAGTACGACATGGTTCATAGGGCATGGTATCTATTGGTGATGTTACAGACTAGGTTAGAAGGAGTACAACATGGTTCATAGGGCGTGGTATCTATTGGTGATGTTACATACTAAGTTAGGGTTTAGAAGAAGTACGACATGGTTCATAGGGTGTGGTATCTATTATTGATGTTACAGACTAGGTTAGGGTTAGAAGGAGTACAATATGGTTCATATGGCATGGTATCTATTGGTGATGTTACAGACTAGGTTAGGGTTTAGGAGGAGTACGACATGGTTCATAGGGAATGGTATCTATTGGTGATGTTACAGACTAGGTTAGGGTTTAGAAGGATTACAACATGGTTCATAGGGCATGGTATCTATTGGTGATGTTACAGACTAGGTTAGGGTTAGAAGGAGTACGACATGGTTCATAGAGAGTGGTATCTATTGGTGATTTTACAGACTAGGTTAGGGTTAGTAGGAGTACGACATGGTTCATAGGGCGTGGTATCTATTGGTGATGTTACATACTAGGTTAGGGTTTAGAAGGAGTATGACATGGTTCATAGGGCGTGGTATCTATTGGTGATGTTACAGACTAGGTTAGGATTTAGAAGGAGTACGACATGGTTCATACGGCATGGTAATTATTGGTGATGTTACAGACTAGATTAGGGTTAGAAGGAGTACGACATGGTTCATAGGGTGTGGTAGTTATTGGTGATGTTACAGACTATGTTAGGGTTAGAAGGAGTATGACATGGTTCATAGGGCGTGGTATCTATTGGTGATGTTACATACTAGGTTAGGGTTTGAAGGAGTATGACATGGTTCATAGGGCGTGGTATCTATTGGTGATGTTACATACTAGGTTAGCATTTAGGAGGAGTATGACATGGTTCATAGGGTGTGGTATCTATTGGTGATGTTACAGACTAGGTTAGGGTTAGAAGGAGTGCGACATGGCTCATAGGGCTTGGTGTCTGTTGGTGATGTTACAGACTAGGTTAGGATTAGAAGGAGTATGACATGGTTCCTAGGAGTGGTATCTATTGGTGATGTTACAGACTAGGTTAGGGGTTAGAAAGAGTACGACATGGTTCATAGGACATGGTAGTTATTGGTGATGTTACAGTCTAGGTTAGGGTTAGAAGGAGTACGACATGGTTCTTAGGGCGTGGTATCTATTGGTGATGTTACAGACTAGGTTAGGGTTTAGAAGGAGTATGACATGGTTCATAGGGTGTGGTATCTATTGGTGATGTTACAGACTAGGTTAGGGTTAGAAGGAGTACGACATGGTTCATAGGGCATGGTATCTATTGGTGATGTTACAGACTAGGTTAGGGTTAGGAGTATGACATGGTTCATAGGGCATGGTATCTATTGGTGATGTTACAGACTAGGTTAGGGTTAGAAGGAGTACGACATGGTTCATAGGGCGTGGTATCTATTGGTGATGTTACAGACTAGGTTAGGGTTAGCAGGAGTACGACATGGTTCATAGAGTGTGGTATCTATTGATGATGTTACAGACTAGGTTAGGGTTAGAAGGAGTACGACATGGTTCATAGGGCATGGTAGTTATTGGTGATGTTACAGACTAGGTTAGGGTTAGAAGGAGTTCGACAAGAACCATTGCTTTATGCTTGAAGGAATTTGATGGGTAGAGTTGCTGGAAGCATTGCAGGTATGAGGGTGCTTTGGGTATATTGTGGGAGCAGGGTGCTTTGTTCATGACTTTGGTGGGTTCAGTGGTTTGATGGGTTGGTTTGGGTTGAGTGGATAGAGGGACTGATGTTGAATACAGCAAGCTGGGTTTTCTTTGTCTGGATGCAGATTTGACTTCAAGGGGTTACAGTTTCTGTGACATTTGTTATGGTTATAGGTTGTCATTCCGGAAAGGTTGAGCCATGTTTAGTGGCTTGAAGGAAGCAAACTAAAAGGGAATGTATTCTCTTGAAGTGGATGTTCCAGTGTGGTACAGTCGGGTCACGGGTAATCCTACTTTATTTAGTTTCATTAAGGCGTGTTTCAATGTTGGTATGTCAAGGTGGGGTTAATGATGGGGTTCTAATGTACTTTACAGATGATGGGTTCTCCAAATGATGTTTGGCTTAATCCTTCTCTTTATACGAGGTAGTTGGTTGAACAATTTTGGGTAGAAGGGAGGGGAAACAGCCTGGTCAGGCTTGCCCTCTTCTGTTCCCCCTCTGGTGTCTGGATGTTCATTTCAAGGATTTGGGGAAAGGAAAATGAGCAGCTGGAGGAAGTTTCTTGAATAGATAAGAAAGCGGAGGTACGGATGCTGCTTATTTGGTTGGAAGGTAATTCAATGAATGGTGTCTGAAGTGAGATGGGAACGCTGCTTCATAAGTAAAGTAAGCAAGCAGAGGTATGGATGCTGCTTACCGGGTCAGGATGAGTAAGGTCATGTCGTCCTGAATTATTTGGTTGGATAGGTAATTCAATAAAAGTGATATGAAGTGAGTATGGGACGCTGCTTCATAATTAAAGTAAGCGAGCAAAGGTATGGATGCTGCTTACTGGGGCAGGATGAGTAGGTACGCTGTCCTGATTAACATTACAAGGATGTTTATGCTGTGTTTAGAATAAACTATACTATGTCCAGTTGTAATTAATAAATTGTGGTGATCAAAGCTATGTTATGGAAGTTTTAATAAAGGACGTCAAATGTCATTCGGTTTGATGTGTTTATTGAAGGGGACCGAGACAATAGGCTTCACACTACCATATGTTTGTGAAATATATGAAGTCAGAAATTCAGATATCTGTCATTATATAGTATGTGGAATGCTCAGTTATATGCCAGAATGTTATGAGAAACAGGCCAGAAATATGAGGCAGAATCAAGGACATTATATGAAGTCAGAGGACAGCCGAGATGTATGCTTTTCAGAAGAAACTGTTTTGTAAAAAGGTTATTCAGCTTTAACTGTTCACATATTGTTTGCCCCAGAGAGTAGTAAGGTGCTGCAATCCAATGATCTGGAGATGGACTTTTTTCATTACTGCAAGTTTTCTCTGTTTTTTTTTTTTTCCATTCTTAAAGGTACATGAAATGTTAATATTCTTTTTAAAAAATACAGGAAAATTGATTTGGATTTTTACTGTAGTTTTAAAGACTCTGTTACTGAGCTTTTAAAAAAGTTATTAACCTTCCTTGCATGCCTTTAAGTCTTTGGTTCCTTTTTATTTTCTGCAAGTTGCCCACTGCTTGTTACCCTTTTGTTTCTCTGGCATTTTGCAAAGTTACAAATTCAGGAACATATTATAAATATAAAATTGTTCTTCAGTATGTAAGACATATAACCTAGCTGCTAGGATAACAAGTTTTGCATGAGCATGCATCTTTTGAAGCATATGGAGTCTGATATTTAGTGAATGCAGTTCTCAAACATTTTCCAGAAAACTACAAATTTTGCAAGAAATGGGCTAACAATATTAAACAAAACCAGGGGAAAACCAAAAGGTATGCATGCTCTGAGATCTGTACTTCTTAGTGCAAGAAGCAGGGACTAAGCTAAAAATAAGAGTGGGAAAGGGCCAAAATTAAGGGCGTATTTTAAATAATACTCATGCTTAGAAAGTTGCTGGAATAATAGGTTTAACATCACAATGTTTTCTCTAAAAAATATGAAGTCTGAAACTTAGATGTCTGTCATTATGTAGTGAGTGCAAATGTAATCCTTTCTGATGTCCCAGAATGCTGTAACAAACAGTCCAGAAATCTGATGCAAAAATCAGAGTAGTTGTGAAATCACTAGATAGCTGAGAGATATTTTCAGAACCATGGCTTTAGTGAAATATTATTCATCTGTGCAATCCAATCTGATATAGTAAATGCCATACTTGCATAACCAGCTTTCTAGATATTACACCTAGTTTGCCTGTTTGCATTGCTAGTTTGTGACACGTGGTCTGATCATGCCGATAGTCATGTAGAACTGCTAAGACACTAATGAGATCAGTCTATGGTAGCTGACTTGTTTCTTTCTACACGTTTGTTTGCAAGTTTTTATTGTATTTCATTACTGCTTCTTATACAAGAGATAGACAATAACTGGAATGAAAACTCCTAATGGAGAATTAGATATCAACTGTGCGTGTGTGTGTGTGTGTGTCTGTGCGCTTGTGTGTGTGTAAGCATGCATTTGCACATGTGTTGTTTTGAATTCAGAAACTAGCATTTATTCTGCCAATATTTTGGTTCTGCACACCAAGAAAACCATAAGGTGGGGGGTTGTGGTTTCCGTATTTCTGACCATAGTCTTGAGAGTCCAGTGTACACTTTATTGTGAAGCTGGACATGCCCAAGATTTAGAAGTAGTACAGCTTACTTAATTCCCACAGTACAGTGTAAAGTGTATAGCATGCTGCCAGAACCATGGTCAGAAAAATATGCATTGTGTCCCTATGTACACAGCTATTACAATTTTTGTTTTCTCTAGGCAGGTCAAGTACTGCAGTAACAAAATACCACACAGCAGTAAAATTATTTAACTGCTGTTGGCAGCTAATTCCTCTATCACTCTTTCTTTTCATCCAAGTTCCTGGCAAACAGAATCTATTTACAAATGCTGCAAAGCATTCCAGTTAAACTGTGCCTCTCTCATAGGCTTTCAAAAGGTCCACAGCAGTGGATAGTTCAGAGTGGCATACCAGATTAGCAGTACTGCTGTTGCTACTGTGTCACACAACAACCAGGTTCAATATGGGTTGGTTTCATTTGTAAGTTTTTAAAAAGAAATTTCTGTGCAGTCATTTGAATGCAATTTAGCTTGTATCACATAAACGTTTGTTACAATGAACTCCCCCCAGCCTTCAACAGCTTCTGGCACCTTACGGTTTGGGGGTGTATCAGGGATGGGGATGTCACTTGCTTCTCCAAAGGGTATGCATGTAGGGGAACTTTTACTGCATATCCCTCCATTGCATGAAAGCATAACATGTGTATATGTATTTTTTGCAGTCATCTTCTCTCATGGACTGCAGCTGTGGGTTAAGTGTGTGTGTATATCTTTGTAATTGAAGAGTGGGGTTACATTACTATTAAGTATGCTTGTTCGTCTGCTCTTGCTCCACTGAGTTTTTTTGCACCAAACATGCCTGCTTTGCTTGCTTCAGGGATCAGTTTAAGGGAGAATTTTTCTAAGGCCTCTGTAGCATATATGGCCTGCCTCTTCCTACACCTTAACCAGGGTGCTGTATGCAATGTGATTGTCACTTGGGAGCAGACCACACATAACCGTGTGAGGGGATTTATGAGGGTAATAGTAGGGGACTGCACACACATCCTAAAGGATGACCTGGAGTAGGCTTCAGGCTACTTTTGGCACACACACACACACATGCACACACACACACACGCATACACACACACATACTCTCCTCTCAAGGGTTATATGCTGGTTGAGTGCGCGGTGAGGGTGGACTAACTGTACTGGACATTCTTAGTAATGGTCATCACCAGGGAGTTTGTTGAAAAATGGTTAGCATTTCCGCTGCTGGGCCTGTATGCATCACTTCCCATGGTTTGGGGATAAACAAGATGCCTGTCACCACACTTACAACCATCCACATTTTATACAGAGAGAGTATTTGTGGCACTGTTTCCTACATACATACAGAAGACATGTGCTCTCCCAGGTACAGGCATTTTTCTACAAAGTTTCCTGTTTAGGGTAATGTAACCTCCTGCTGTGTGTCAAATCAAAACCCATAAACATAGCATGCCTAATGCCACCACTTAGATGGCAGCTGTGCTTGTGGTTAGTCCCGCATCATGGGTGGTACATGCAACAGGTCATGTAAACACTGGGCATTTCATATGTTGCAGAGGTAGCGGTACAGTGTGTATGACATGCCACCAGTTTAAATGTATATTCTTATAATATTACAGGTTGTCATTCCTGATGGTGATTGTCACTGCAAGGGAAAAGTCTTCCAGGTAGCGAATGATAGCGTGCTGTAGGCTCTCCACAAAGATATTTGGTAGATGAATTACTGCCTGCAGCTGGCTATTCCACACCTCATCAGGCACATCCTCTTCTACTGACTTCAGGACATCCTCCTGAATGAC
Source organism: Protopterus annectens (assembly GCF_019279795.1). NCBI lineage: Eukaryota > Metazoa > Chordata > Ceratodontiformes > Protopteridae > Protopterus > Protopterus annectens. Next base: position 304,103,378 of record NC_056750.1, read on the forward strand.
CCCCCCCCCCAAACTCTATCTGTTTGCATAACAGCATATTATATATTTCACACTGCAAATATTTTTCTTCCTGTTTTGGGGTCATACTATAGAGCAGTCATGGAGACATCTAGACATCGGAAGTGGGCCTTTAGCAGCTCACATTTCACAATAATTCATGTCTGTGATAGGGCAGTGTTACATGCATTTTCTGCCGTGATCTGTGGATTTCTTAATGGTGTCATTACCCATGGCTCCAGGACATAATTGGCATCACCCATAAGTTGCCTCTGTGGAAAATCAGCCTGCAAAAAATGCTGAGATAAGTCACATATTTTCTAGATGTGGGAGTCTTGGGCACTGCCTGGTTGGCCTGCTAATACATTCCATATAAAACCCTGTACTTTACAGATCACCTGACACTTGGAGTGGATCCCTTGTGATTAATACAGAAATGCCCTTGATCTTTAAGTGTGGCCTTATTTTGCAATGTGGGTGCAAGTCAACGCCTCTCAGAATCTTGGGAAAATGGGCTACTTTATAAAATGCCTATTCTGGTGCTGTTGCTCTTTTCTGTGGTGTGTGGTACTACATATGATCCCCTACATGCTCTTAATATGGCATTGAGAAACTGGTGGAATATCCTTGAGGCACATGCAAGGGCTATACCCATCATGTCCCTGTTATTCACTGGAAGGTCCCTGTAGCTAAATTTCTCAAAGCCACACTTACTTTAGTGTCAACAAGGATAGGTAATCCATGAATCCTATGACCCCACATAACAGGATGATACGTCTCAAACAACTCTCACATGGTGCCTCTAGCCACGTGGTAGCGATCCACTATTTGTGTCATGGATGATATAATATGTTAGGCATGGCGGCACCAAGGATAATAACATACACCTCCACTACTACCAGCAGCAGAAGGAACCTATTGCAACAACATATTTACTACAGCAGTGGCTACCCAGTGCATGTTAAAATTACCTGTCTCCCATAATTCCAGGATTGTACTGCATTCAGCAACTCTGATGGGAATGCTCATTGCACAAACTATATACATTTCTGAGGTGTGCTTCTTATCTTTTATCTTCATTTGAATTCACAATTAACCTCATTTTAATAATGCTATCATTTGCATGTCATTATTCCCTTATTTGCAAATTATGCAGGCTGTGGTACTTTGTAGCCTCTCATGTCCTGCCAAGTGCATCTCTAAATCACCCCCACTCCAACAGGGATATGGCCAGGCTTCGTGCAAAGCTTGCTAGCATGATGTGCAAAATGTTTCTGAATCCAGGAAAAGTAAGATCATTACGATGAGATTCCCAGATATAATTGTCTGTGCAGTCTTATCTCTTGTATTCATGATGTTTCACAGCCATTGTATGCCAAGTGTGTCACTAATACCGTGAGATTGGGTATATCCTTCCAGTTTTATAAGCGGTAAGTCCACAGTTGTACTATCATAAAATCTGTCAGATCTGACACAGCGTACTCTGTTATTCACGTTTGACAGTCATGGACCATGGCCCATACCTAGTGTGCAACTAGACTAATCGGGCCATGCAGTAGTGCATAGTATTGCTCAGAGCAGTAATTGTGTGCTTGATAAGATATCCAGGTTATCACACTGTCAGGGTAGGGCTTTTTTGTACAACTGAATACAAGTAACTTCTGTTCACACATTTTGTGCTGTGCCTGTTTACTGTTTTCTCAGGCACTTGCTCTCAGTTTATGATGATGATTGATTCATTTAAAGCCTCAGATTTCATACTTCTTTCGCTTTCAGCAAATGAACATAATGGCAACTTCCGGTCACCCATTTTATTCCGTGCAGCTTCATGTTTCCTGCACTACAAGCTATTATTATATTATGATTCATTAAAGTCTTATTGCACCCAAGTTTTACTTGTTTTGACTGCAGCTGCTTGTGCATTATTGAAACGATTAATTCTATATGTAGAACATCTCTATACTTTGTGCCATTTATTTATCTGACATTTGTTAAAAAGGTTGGCCCAACCGAGCCAAAAGCCCATTTTCAGTGGAGACCCGAGGAGAAAAGCTCCAATACAATAAAAGCAAAATGACACAGTAAGAGGCTGGTGACATGATGTAAACAAAGATGTGACATAAGTTGTCACATACCATAGCAAATGCAATGAAATACAAAACTGAAACATAACTTAAGACATAAAAATCCACAAAGAAATGGTGAAGCAACCAAGACACAGAATGTCCTAGTTTAAACACAGTCCAAGGATAAATAAAAGGTAGGTAAAATCCAAGTTTTATATTTAAGAACAGGAAATTTTGAAAAGGATGTTATGCTATCCACATCATAATAAGGGACAAGATATGGCAGGAGTAAAAGGGACGGTTCCTTGTGGTAGATGCAATCAATGTATATACATAAATCATGAGAATGTATTTACACATCCAGACACTAAGCGAATATATGATTTTAGTGTAGTAGCCAACTGTAACACAAACCATGTGGTCTACTTGGCTGTCTGTCAGAAATGTTCTGCATTTTATGTGGGCAAGACTGACAGACAGCTAAGATTTAGAATCAGGGAACACTTATTAAATATTAGGAATGGTGTTGCCACTAATGCGTTAGCCAAACATGTGTCCTCTGAAGGCAATGACCATAATTTTATGTTCTCAGTTACTGAGGTGGTGATATAAGGAACCATGCAGAGACCTCTGAAACTAGGTGGATTATCAGATTAAGAGCTAATAAAGGAAAGGGCCTTAATGATAGAATACCCTTGAAACCAGTTTTGAAGAATAGGAGGTTGTTCAAATGAAATTAAATTATTTTAATGAAAGACAGATAAACATATTAAATATATATTTTAATCATTTTTAACTAATTCATTTTTAACTAATGCATTTTATGTTACAATATTTATTACATATCTATATTTGAAATGTTTTCCAGTATGACTTTGTACATATTGTAGAATGACTGGTTTTACTTTAAGTGCTAATTACTTCAAGCATTAATTGGTTTGATTTGAATGGTTTGAATACTGTTTAAATATAGTTGAGTAGCAAGTGTTTGTTTGAAGGTCTAAAGAAGTGATATGTGTATCATGAAAGCGCTTACCCGAGTGAATAAATTTACATTGGATTTTACCTACCTTTTATTTATCCTTGGACTGTGTTTAAACTAGGACATTCTGTGCCTTGGTTGCTTCACCATTTCTTTGTGGATTTTTATGACTTTATTGTACCTTGGTGGAGTACTTATCCTAGCTGTTTCCTGTCTAGCATTTTCTTGGATATCTTAAGACATATTTTGTTTGTGTCTTTAGGCTTTTCCCGGTTAGGGGTCGCCACAGCGGAACTCCGGTCTGCTAATGATTGGCAGTAGATTTTTTACGTGTCGAGTTTGCCAGCCCTGACGCACAACCTTCAACGAAGGTATGCCCATTCACACATGTCTCCACACAGAAGACGCTCTAGCTAAGAATCGAATGGCACAATGTCTTGCTGTGAGGCGACAACGCTACAGCAGCACCACCTGTGTTCTATCAGGCAGAGTCTGAAAATAGTCCACATGCACTAATGTTCCATATTAGATAACAAATGTGTGTGTGTGTGTGTGTGTGTGTGTGTGTGTGTGTGCGTGTGTGTCTGTGTATCTATCTATATGTATGTTTTGGGAGCTGGAAGGCTAGTGAATTAAGAACTTTTGTTAAGAGTGAGGCACCAAGGACTAACCCTTGAAGAAACAGATTCAGAAAAGAAATCAAATGCAACTGTTGTCATTCAACTGTTGCTATAAAAGATCTGTTATATAACTAGAAAGCCAGAAAAGAGCTGTTGGTTTGAGATTAGTCAGAGAAAGCTCCCTTCACAGCTTGAAATGGTTCACAGAATAAAATGCTTTGGCAAAGACTACAACCACTGGAATGTTTAGCATTCCCCTGCTAGTTTGTTTGTGTCTTTCGGCTAAGAAGACGCTCTAGCTGAGAATCGAACCGGACAGCATTCCCCTGCTAGTGCTTTGAAAATTAGGTGGTGAAGAAATTAAGTGCTTTAAAGGTTCATTATCTTTTCTTGATGCTGTGTTGTTGTTTGTACTTCAGAACATGGTATTTTAAATGAGAGTTTAACAGCAATGCCACCACATTGCGGTGGTGGTACTGCGGTAGCGTTGTCGCCTCACAGTAAGACGCTGTCCAGTTCGATTCTCAGCTAGAGCGTCTTCTGCGTGGAGACATGCGTGAATGGGCATACCTTTGTTGAAGGTTGTGCGTCAGGCCTGGCAAGCTGGTACGTAAAACTCAACTGCCAATCATTAGCGGACCGGAGTTCCGCTGTGGCGACCCCTAACCGGGAAAAGCCAAAAGACACAAAGTAAGGAAGAAAGTGAGGTGGGCTGATAAGTTTCAACATTGCTACCGCCAACTTGTTTATGCAGAGGAATGACATAAGCAATAATTAATTACTTAAATTTGTTAAACAGTGTAGAACACAGATCCTGTTGGACTATTTTCAGGTTCAGACTTTGAATTTAGAAATTAAAAAAAAGATAAATGTGCAAGACAATTTTGAGTATAATGTTAACACAGCAAGTAAGTACATTTAAAGGCGACACACAAGAAGAGCAAGGTATATACATTTGGTCACATGATACAGTTACTCATAATAGTAATATTCACAGTAATACAACTGTAAATAATGTAATTTATTTACAGCACAGAAGTATTTCATAAAAAGAGAGGAGAGAAAGAGTGGGTTATGTAATACAGCTATTCATAACAGTAATACAACAGTAGATTGTCATATAAATATTATAATTTAAAATATTTCACGCTGAAAGGAAGTTGTCATCTTGGCTGCAGGATTTTAACTGTATATTTCTCTGAGGCACTTATTTACATCAGCTATACACTTCCAAAAATGTGAATTCAGCAAAAACACGAAGACTATTTTGGCAGTTCTACTAGTAAAGAGGGTCAATTAAGGAGTTATCAGTCTGGTGCTCAGTTAAGGAACTATCAGCTTAGCTTAGGGCTCAGTAACAAAGCTATCGGTTAAGGGCTCAGTAATGGATATATTAGTTTAAGAAAATGGTCCTGTTTAACATCAGACATTTTTAAATATCTAGCATGTATCTGTTAGTTATATATTTTTCTTTCCTTTTCTTTCGTTCTTTCTTTCTTTCTCGCAAGGTCTGAAAAAGCAAAGAGGATAGGGCCAGGTGATATTCTGAAGAGATGTATACAAAACCCCTGTAATATAAACTGTGGTAACTTTTGAAATAGGCTTTCAGTGAAAGTTAAGATACACAAAGTAATCAGAAATCAATCATAGTATGTGCTAGGAAGTGTAAAGATCAAGGTCAGTTAGTAATAGGAATGTAAGAAGAATGTCTAGGTCATACACATCCTACCTACCATTATGTCCATTTTACTAGTAAAATTTCCAAATGGAGTATTGGATTCAGGACAAAGAGTTTGAATCATACCATGAGTTTGGTCAAACCATTCAGCAAGCATTACTGTACAAGTCTCCTGCTATATAAAGAAGATCTCAACTTTGGATCGGGATAACGCCTGAAAATGACTTCATCAATAAAAAGTACAAATTCAAATCTGAAAGAAGACAGCCATTTTCTTTAATAAGCTCATTAGTTCAGTGACTATATGTCTCTTCTTAAATGGACAGGATTTCACAACTGATACCAGTCTAGATAAACTGTTCTCGATCACACAACCACATTTTGAGATGTCCTCCAAACATTCCAGAGAAAGTAAAGGAGTCATCTCATTCACAGGGAACATGGTCTCCCATTTCAGAAACAGAGATGCCGATGAGGTGCTCTTCTCTCAGTGCAAAGTGAATGCATACCAAAGAAGTGTTTAATGTGATGCTCATGTAAAGACTGCACTGAGCTACTGTGGGGCTGAGTGACAGGAGAAGTACAGGAAAGGAAGGCAGCATGGTACAGAACATGTATGAACTCTGCATCTACACATAACCAAAGGAGCCAGCACCCTGATGCACAATATGGGTATGCTGTGTGCTCAGGGGATGGAAAGAATGCTATACACATACTATAGTATGGCTAAGTGTTTCACAACAGTGGCAGGTTCCGCCAGCAAATAGGGAAAGGGCAACAGATAGCAAGGTACACTCTTGTAAACATGGCAGGTTCTAGGCATCAGGCACAAGAACTCCTTCCTGTACATGAGAAGGGTACACAGAGAATACATGCTGTTCTCAACAACATGGACAGGCCACCAGTACCCTCATAAGCACTATGAATGGTAAAGTGTACACTGGATAGGTAACCTGTGGTCTCACAGATAATAATGGGCAGTAGTGACCTGGCAGAAAGAGCATCAGTTGAAGGCACGTGGTATAGAATAGCCATTATGTATGCTTATAACAGTAATAGTGTAAAAGATAATGGGGTATATATCCTTGCAGTGTAATAGGATACATATCATAGGGGGTCTTTTCATTCTCCTGAACCGAAATGTTGCAAGTAGTGGGAAGTAAGTGAATGGCATGAATTTGTGAGGTGCATGTAAATAACGGGGGGCACACAATAATCCAAGTTCACATGGTACAGTGATGTATGCTTTTTGTATGAGAATCCTGTGCATAAGTCGGCAGTATTCATGACATATGTCAATCAGTACAACATGATACACAATGCAGTGTAGTACATGCACATACATGTATGCACATGAACAGAGATTTGCGCACACATACACACCCATACATACCCACATAAAGCCAGACATATGCAAACTTTTACTCTCATGCACACACACATGGACATATACATAAAACTAAAACTGTATGAGGGTGCATGTTCGCATGTGTAACGTGTGTGTGTGTCTCTCTTTACATCTGGAGTTTCAACCATTCTAAAATGTGCACAACTGAGTGATATGGATGATATCACATGTGTTAGTAAGAAGCACAATCCAAGATGTATTTTTAGAGCATGGACTTTATTACACATTCCAGAAAGTGCAGTTGTGCAAGAACTTACCATAACAGTAGAGGTCCAGGTATATTACTGTTGCAGTACTGATTACATATGGGAAGTATCTTGTCAAAGATATCATACATCCAGCCAATATACCAGAGCTTTGGTGCTTTCCTCTCCTGCTATATGTTTGACATATGACTAAGCATAAGAATATGAAACAGTACATAAGGGACATATGAGTGCCAACATCTGGAGGACATTCTTGCACCAGGCCAAAAAATAAGCAAGGGAAAAAAGAGAAGAGCCCAAGATGTGACAAATAGGAGAGGGAAAAATACATATCAAGTCCACCTTGGCAAGAAAGAAAACAAATTATAAGAAAAACAAGGTGTAGATAGCTATTCTTGCACAAAGTGTCATTCCCAATCTGGCTCCTTCTCATCTTTAAGATTTAGAGCAAATCAATAAAGAAAGCAGCTGCTGCAGTTATGCCACACACAATAATATCTCCTAACACTTTGCTCCTGGAGTGGCTTCTCCCTTCACCTCACCTTAGCTACACCTCTGAGGAAATATGGGGAAAGGAGGCAGGGTGCCAATGCTGCAATAGTGATCTGCTCAGACATCTACTGCTATGGTAAAAGTTCTTACATAACTATACAAAGTCCTTCCTTGATCACTGTTGCAGTATTGATTACTTATGGAAAGATTATCAAAACGTTTAACTGTATGTGTGGCAGAAAGAATGACTAGTGGAACTGGAATCCAGAATTCCTCAGAGGACAGATCTGGCAAAAGCAGTCCTGGTCCTGGAGAAAACTTCAATTTTATAGCACAAAGTAAAGGTAAGAATGGAAGAAGAGTTTGTAGAAACATCATCTTGAATTTTTGTATCATTAAGAAGGCGATGACTGACAAGTTCAAAATAGTTCTCCAGTTGTTCTCCTTTCTGGGGACCAAAAAGAGTCTTAAATAAAAGGTCTTTCTCTGCTGGTGAAAGGAAACTATTTCTATGGTACCCTGATAGAACAACTCTTTCAGGACAGGCAAAACCAGGTGTGCTTGGTTTAGGTGCAATTGCAGAATACCCAAATGGGTTGGAGGAAGAAGGCAAGTTAATTTGTAGTCTAATGTTGGGGACATACTGGTCTGAAGTTATAAGTCTCCATAGGGGAAGAGCAAAAATAATTTTTCATTGATAAACAAAGTGGAGATAGGATGAGGTATAAGGGGATGGAGAGGCTGAGGCAGATAGTCACAAACTGGCTGACCTATTTGGAAAGATACCACAAGGTCCTTTGGAGTCCATCTTTGACTTGTCCTGAAATTTCTTTTTGAGATCTTTTCACCCTTTTATCATGTTTTCTGTTTCTTACAAAAAAGGGGGCCAGCCTTGCAAGGGTGAATTGTCTACAATTTAGGAACAGGAAAAATAAATATTGTTTATAATAATACATAATCGCACCTCCCTTTTCAGGATTTTAAAGATTTCAGCAGCACCAGTGCCAAATAGTCATTTTCCTACCCTGAAGGATAGCTATTAACCTAGATTTGACATATTTTGGTAAAGAACTCAACTTCAAACCGGAGTATCTCCTCAGAACACCACAGCAGCTCTAGAAGATGCATCAGCAGCATTATAACTACATTTAATTGAGTGTCTGGCTACCTGAGTGGCAGCATTTAGCAAATGCAACACAGAGGAGTTTTATCTGACTTTTGGCATGTCTGATAATAATTTATTAATGTCTCCCAAAATAGATTAAACATAACTGATTATAAGGATTTGACAGTTTATGGCTCAGAAAGAAAGTGCAGCTGAGGTGTACCTACCCATATATAGCATTGTCTTTATCATTAAGTAAGGTATTAGGGGGCGGAAGCAACTTGGTGAACTTGTCAGATTCTATAGAAATAACTGCAGGGCCTGAAGAAGGATTTTTATAAATGAATTTATGAGTGTCTGGAACTTTATAAAAACCTAAATGCAAAAACCAAAAATAAACCGTTCAACACACCTTATAAAAACTTTTTTTTTTTTTATGTATTAGAAGTTGGAATTCTGAGTTTAACACAAACACCCTGGACCAGTTGGTGGATACACCTACTAGAGGTACCAGCAAATGTTGTCAATTCCCTGCCCCCCACAGTGTCATGTCCTCTCTGGTAAAGTCAGACCACAAGGCAATGACCTTTGAAATGAGAATAAATTTTGTAATCCCATGGAGTCCTATAATAGGAACTACTCCAAGGCAAACTACCTTTTATTAAGTGATAACCTGTCAACATTTCAAGCCCTTACAAACCCCGATAACACAACATCCTATGTGGAATTATTCACAAATGTTCTTTTCAGCTTTATCAGTGACTGCACAGAGGCTGCTATACCTACTAGTAGTAAGCCAAAACTAACTCAAAAAGCAAACCACCAAGGTGGAGTTCAAAATTAAACAAGTTGTACAACAAAATAACAAAATATATAGCTAAAATTAAGAAGTGCAACACCAAAAAAGATAAAAACTCTCTCTTCAACTTGAGTAGACAACTAATAGGACAAATTAAGTCCAACAAAGCAAATTTTGAGGTAAATATAGCATCCCAGGGCATGGACAATGATAAGGCCTTCTTTAACAATGTCATTAGTAAATGGAGCCACATTCACAGAACCAGGAGATATAGCAAATCTTCTGGCTGACAAATTCAGTTCCAACATCATTCCCCTCTCACACCCAGCAGCCCCCAGGAAATACCATCTAACATAACTCCTCCAACTATTAGTAGGAATATGTCTTAAATACCACTCAACTGTATATATTTTTCAGAATGTCCAGATTTTTTCCTCATATTTTTGGTCTGTTTTTCATAAAATTGAGGTTTTCTGGCAAATTAGTGGCAAGTCATTAAAGACTTGAAATTAGAAAATAATGACAGACATTTGAGTTTCACACTTCATACCCTTCACAAAAATTCATGCTAATGCAAAATCTGTTATTCAATCAGCTTTCTAAGTTTGTAAGAGCAATATTTAAAAAAATGTCCCTATTTTTGGGTACTTGTCCCACTTTTATTTATGTCTTTTTCTAGATTTCTTACTTTAAGAGGTTGAGAGTTTTGGCCAGAGCCCATTTTTTAGAGGGCCCTGAGGGAAATATATCAATACAAGATATGAAATACAAATTAAATAGAAAAAAGACAACTACAAGATATGAAAGACAAGTTAAATAATGCAAACATAGCAAGTCTGGCAATCACAAACTACGACAGCTAGTGCTGTCTTCTCTTGATCACTGTTGCAGTATTAATTACATATGGGGAGTATCCTACCAAGGAAACTGTACATTCAGCTAGCATAGCAAAATGTGGGAGCCACCTGCTTATGTCAAACATCCCACATATAATCAAAGAGCAGGAAGACGAAGTGGTGGACTCCATAAGTCTCAGAACTTTCTTGATGCCTGCCCAAGCAGTGAGGTTTTGTTTTCTGTCTGGTCTGTTAACTGAACAGCCTGTACCAACTTCCACTGTATATCCTGTAGGCAGTTAAGTGTCCCCATTGTGGAACTTTCTTCATGCATTCATTTTTTTTGACTAAGTATTTAATTTTTCTTGTCAATTAGGAGATATATATATGATAGTAGAATGCAAATATCTCATAAACATTCACTCTGCTTGAATATACTCTGAATTACATACCTGCAGTTAGACGTGCTCCAAAGAGTAACAGCATAGCTCTTCTACAAAATGGTAAGCTATTTTCACTGACACAGCTTTAATTACATGGATTATTTCAATACAGTAACCATATTTTTGTATTATACACATCTATAATGCTATACCCTTTATGGAACACTTGCTACAATAACCTGACTGCTATTTTGAACTGTCTAATCACAGGAAAATCTATATTTATGCTCGCTCTGTTAAGCTTAGAGACAGAAAGAAAGAATGGCTTTCAAGTCATTACTTAAAATGTACCATAACATAAGAGAATATATGAGAATAGTTAACATAAGCTTTTCCTTTACCACACTTTTGTGTCTAAACCAATGAACCTCATATTAACTTTGCTCAGCAGGACACAGCAAAAAATAACCAAATAAACAAGCAAACAGTGTGTTAATTTGTGTGTGTGTGTGTGTGTGTGTGTGTGTGTGTGTGTGTGTGTGTGTGTGTGTGTGTGTGTGTGTGTGTGTGTGTGTGCATACGTATGTCCATTTCCTCCACAAGACTCCCCCATTGAAACCCATTTACATTACTAACCTGCGAGTTTTCCTTTCGAAAAAACCTAGCTAAATTCAATTTTCTACCAAAGCATCCAACTTCAAGCAGTATATCCGCTAGGCTGGGAAAATGAGTGGGTCCAAATTTTATACCCTTATTTAACAAACATTTAACATCATCAGTAATCTCAAATCTGGATAACTTAATGATATCAACATGTCCAAGTTCGTCATGTTGTATGCGCCCAACTCCTTCCACCCAAAACATGGCCGGCTCAAAGTTCATATTAACATTTATCTTCTCCTTCTTCTGCTGCTCAGCCTGCTACCTCCTTTGTTCCTTTGCCACTTCTGGCCTCTCTCTCGTGTTTGCTGGGGACTGTTCCGTTGCTGGTTCTGTGTACCTTCGTTGGTTTCTTCGTTTAAATCCTCAAATGAGACACTTTTCCTGCTGCTGGAGGCCATTTCCCCTGATGAAATGGACGAGTCTCTGGTTACATGAGCATTTGCTCCATCCCTTTGATTAATATTCCTACCCCTTCTGGGCTTCCTCTGCCAAAAAAAGCAAATAATTTTCATAGTCTTTAGAATCATGTTCAAGCTTATACTTCTTTCTTGAAATTACCACTCCTTCTATCTTGGATACTCAACCCCTAATGATTTTCATCTTGTCAGCAAAACAGTCACCAGAAACACTTCTTAGTAGCTCCTCTTGCAGCCCCAAAATTTCTGACTGCAACTTCTCTTGTACTCTACTATTGCGTTTGACCAAAATCTTTAACCATGCCATGGTACAAGCAAGTGACGCCATCTTCCACTCATCTAACAGGTCTGATTCATCTTCTGCAAATTCAAAAGCCGGAAGTTGATCAACCCTAAGACCACGAGGAATCAATCTAGTTGTCAGATATTTATCTAACAATTTTGTATCATAAAACAAAGTCACTTCTTTTACCAGCAACCTTTCCAGTCTCTCAAACTCGGTAGATTGTACATTTGCACCACCAAGGGACCACAAATCATCCGCTGCACACCGCTCTTTCCTCAATCTCCACATATCCAGCAACAAAACATGATCACCTTCCCCTCCTTCGCCGAAACCAGCTACTCCTGACAAGACTCCGATGGACATCCTAACTGCCCAATCAAAACAAAGATTGAAACTCGAACCACGAATGAATACAAAACACACAAAAAATGAAGAATCTCAAAAGTAAAGTGCAAAACAACTTTACTGGTGTCTCCTGGTACCACAGCTAAAAAGCCTTAAAGGGATAAATTGTTACACCAACAGCACATTATTTATACTGAACCACATGATGTTAGCCAGTTATACATATTACACAAACCCGTTTCATTTAAAGTGACTTTGAACCACTAGAAATGCTTGCAAACTCCTTTCCCAGAAAGACTGCAAACAGAAAAAATTGTGGAGTGGAACTACAATATGGAATTTAGGAAGTGAATGTTGTGGAGTGGCTGTATTGTGTGAAAAAAATCAGAATAAATATTAGATATAATGTTAAGGATGGAAGGTTAACCTTTGTGGATGTGAGGTGGAGAGAATATGTATATAGGATTATAGCACTGTATGCATGTACAAATGGGTGGGAAATACAGAATATGTTTCATCAAATATTAGTTTATGTGGTGGTTAACATGAACATTATTATTGCAAGGGACTTTAACTGTGATTTAAGGGTAAATTGTAAAAAGAAAGGGAAAGATATTAAAATACAGTAAGTGATACAATATGGTAAGTTAGCTGTGTGGAATAAAAATCAATGGGCTTATAGAAGAGGAACAACATGGATCTGAAATTGATTATTTTGTACTTTTGGAAGGTTTGGGTGTAGCAGATGGTGATACAGTATAGAGAGGTTGTTTTGGATCATTTAGCAATATGGATAAAGGTGGTGAAAGAGAGAGAGTATATTAGGATAGGAAAGGGAATAAAAAAAATAAGAGAGAAATTATGGGATGAATTTGGAGAATGTGAAATATTGCAATTATGGGGGGAATCATACAACCCTGAAGGGCTTTTATAAAAATTAGTCTGAATAGTGGATTGAAAAGTGTTTTTTTCACAATGGTAGGATGATGTAAGAAAGGAATAGAAAGTGAAGTATACAAAGAAATACAGAAATGTATTAGAGAATTTAGAGATGAATACATGAGAGTATTATGATATGGGAAAGGAAACATATAAAATAAATTGAGAAAAAATACAACATTACTGCTTAAGCAGAGATATTATTTGCAAGGGGGAAGGGAGGAAGTGTCTGAATATTTGGGTAAAATAGTAAAGTATATTGGGGTAATGAAGGAAATGAAAAATGTAAAAGGAACACAAAAGCAAATTATATGTATTGTATTGCAGCATCTAGAAAATATATCTAAGAGTGTAAAGAAATAAGAGATAATAGAAAGTAAAAAAAATAAGCACAAGTTAAGAAAATATATTGAGAAAGAAATTACTATTAGTAAATTAGATGAAGTACTTAGGAAAGTAAATGCTGATTCAGTATCAGGTCCAGATGGTATAGGGTATGAACTGTCAAGGCATCCTCTGACCCATTACTGTTGAATTTACTGTACATCAGTAAGTCATATTTCATCAGAAATACTCTGTCTATAATGATTATAACATGAAAAATAGCATTTCAAATTTTTACAATCAATTAATAAATTATAAAACAACACCTAAAATATCATATTGGGAATATATATCAAAAGGACACTCACTACAGTTAACTGAAGAAATTAAATCAAATATTTTATTATCATCAAAACATACATCTTTTACACAATATTGGAAAATATTTACACAGAGCAGATACAATTACTAAAATCAGTTCTACAAACAGAACATGTTGGAGATGTGAGGAAGTACATAAAGCAGATTGGAATCATATTTTCTATGACTGTGTTAAAATTAAGCCATACTGGAATGGGATTAGTAATTTCCTACAAGCTTTATTTAATGAATTGTTTATATTATCTAAAGCTCTTATTTTGCTGAATGTGAATGAAGGCCCTCATTTGAATAAAACAAATTTTTTTTTATACTTGCAATCTCAAGGAAATGTATAACTAGAAGATGGAATACAAATACACTACTGACTCTGGAAGACTTCTTCATCCTATTGAAAACTTCAGCACTGATGGAAATCAAAATTAAAGAACTAAGGAGTTATCCTAGGCCATTTGCCAACAACCCATGGAAATGTATTATTGGTAGACACTATGCAATAATGAACAGATATACTCTGATAACTAGATGGTCATACCTGTAAAGTAATTATACACATTGAATATTGCTATTGATGTCAGGCTAATGTAAATATTGTATATAGTTATTTAATATGTCATATATAAAATACTATGGAATTTATTTAACATTATTTGAAAATAAAAATTATTTGAGGGGAAAAAAAGAAATACTCTTACTCTGTCTAGGAATCTAAACCTCTTCTGCAAAATCAACAGAAGAGTTTGGAAGAACAGCTATATGTTGCAGAGATACTGCTGTGGAACAGCCTCCCCATCCATAAAACACAAAGTCCATCCCTGACAATATTCAAGTGCAACTTAGATCTATGGATGGGAAATAGAAAACATGTCCCAAAACTGCCACCTGTACTACTAATCGACAGAGGTCTCCCCTAAATGCTTTATCCCATGCATGGGTCCCCTCAAATTTTCTATGGTATGATCCCAATTACTTTCATTAGGGGTTAATCTATAATTATTGACCATGGGATGGGTAAAGTCAATCTCTAACCAAATGGGCTAGGTTATGTCGAGCACAAAAAGGGACCCTGACTAAGCTTAAAATGTCCAGCAAAGGCAGATAGCATAGCACTTAACTATGAACCTGTGAAACTAAATGTACAAAAAATTAAGGGGCTGGCAAAAATAATGTTTTGTAAATGTTTTGCATGAAAGGTTGAAAGAAGGGTTTGTTTATGAAAAGGTATGTAGTGGGTCATTAATATTTATATGGATGAAAAAAATGAAATAAAAATGGAGAAATTTCACTAATAATGCAAATTATAATTTTTTATGAGAATAATACTGATGAGAATAGAAGGGAGGATGTGAAACTTATTGTAGGTGATGCTGATAAGGCATTTGGTACAGTAGGACATGATGCTTTGTGGGATGCTCTGGAGAAGTGTGAAATAGGTAATAAAATTAGGAATGCATGTATGTCAGTATATCAAAATAATAGAGTGAGAGAATTAGTAAATGGGTATCTGAGTAAAGAAATATGTATGAATTAAGGTATAAGATAAAGATGTCCTATGAATGGGATATTATATGCATTAGTAATGAGTATGCTCACGACTGAAGTAGCTTATAAAATGAAAGGTACTAGATATGTGATGCAACAGGAAGTAGTGATTCCAGTAGTTTTGAAATATGCAGGTGTTATAGTTGTGGCTGCTAAGAATAAAATATGGATAATGGAGGTGTTGGTTTGTCTGAATGGAGGTTTAAAGGAAATGGGAATGACCCTGAATAAAGATAAAAGTAAGGGTATGAATGAAGTTGTGAAAATTTGAGGGGCATATTTTTGAATGAAAGCAATATCTTTGTTAGGGATACAATTTGAGGAAAATTATGTAGTTATGAGGCAATGAGAGGTTTTGATAAAAGAAATGAAAAAAATCTCTCTTCTATGGAGGATTTATAGATTAGTATTATATAGATAAGAAAATGTTTATCTGGTGAATTCTGTTTTAACAGAAAAATAGCATATATGTCAAAAGTTTATATGATCCCAGAAAATATGAAAAATAAATTGTGCAGTTAGTGTTTGCTTTCATATGAGGTTCAAGAGTAAACCTAGTGAAAAAAGGTATGTTGTATATGAATGAAGATGAAGGGGGACAGGGGTTATTCAATCCAGATGGACAGAAGGATGTGATATAATAATGTAATGAAATATTATTATTATGTAAATATATGGGGAAAATTACCAGAAGATGAGATAAAAGCCCTTAAAGTTAGGAAAATGTGGTGTACTAAGATTGTATAGTACAGGACTTTCTATGGATATTGGTAATGAATAGCTTACCAGTAAAGGGAAATATGCCACATAAAAAGAAAGTTGAAAGTGTGTGTTTATTTTACTGGGTGGGAGAGAGAACAAAACATGCCATTTATTTAATGTAAGAGTGGAGAAACTCTGGAAAATATTTGTAAAGAAAAATTATTTGAGAATATTAATGAAATTAACGATATAGATATGAATATGGTTATGTATGGATATTATAAAAAACAAGTTGAAAGAGTATAAGTATTTATTTTTTGTAATACGAGTTATTTGTAACAAAACATTGAATTCAATTTTGTTTAATGTGAAATGGATTTTGGTTGATATATTGTGAAAAATTACATTATGGCTGTGGAAGAAGGAGTGGGGGTCAGCTATGGAAGAATAATACAAATGATGGTATATAGTAATGTGTAGATATGCACCTGTAAATATGTAAATAATATTTTGTTTATGCTATGTTAATTAAAGAAAGGATCCCTATTCTTTTCAATAGGTGCTGTTGAATCTTTTATATCCATCTGAGCTACCACCAACTAAATCATATGGGGCCTTGGTTTAACATCTCCTACTAAGAACAGGTCACTCTGGAGTATATCATCCTACCTTATGCTGCATTGTATTGTCAACAATCCATTTACCTGGTGTGAGAATAGAACTCACAGCCTTTAGCATCAAAGGCGAGTGTGCTACCCATTGGACAACTAACACTGTATATCACATATCTATTGGTAGTGTATTTGTTGATGAGCAACAAGTTAAAATGCATCACTTTCTATACAATCAATCATTGGAAATGTGCACAAAAGCGATTATCTTTTTTGGAATCAGACTATACCGGAAAACAGAGATCAATTATACAATCCTTGTGAAACAATCACTGGCAGTGTTAAAACATCTGGGAATAACAATGTGAACATTACTTCACTTTTTTTTTTTTTTTTTTTTACAGTGAAACATCAGAGGCGAATAAGAAGGTGGTGATCCTGTTGGAGAAAAGGATGTTTTGCAAATGTATAACATGCATAACATTTTTGCCTAATGTAGAAGAAAGCAAGTAAGGAGGCCCATAATTGTAAGTGAAGCATTTAAAGAAACGAAACATTCACTTGTTTTATGAGGTGTGCTAAATGAAAGAAGGTAAATCTGGAATTGTATTTATTTTGTTTTGTTAACCGTATCTGAAAGCAGCAAGCTGATATACATTACTGTGATCCTTACATGGCCTGCACTAAACAGGGAAATCAGGATAAGTATCATTGTCTTTGCAAAAGAAAAGAAGGAAGTTGCATGGCAAAACAAATGTAGGTAAACATGACTCCTCTTGTCAGGAGAGAGCAAATACACTATAATATTTCTGGCAAAGAAGACCCTACTATCACATAACAGAAGATACTGATTGCAATGTTGTTCTGAAATGGAGTCACAGAATCTTAGCTCCAGCTGATGCAATGTAGTCCCAATAAATAAAATTCAGACAGATAAGGTCAGCTGCATTGGCATAAGAGGATAAAGTCATGTCTATGAGTCAGATGATCCAAGTTCAGCTAGTTGCTTGAGTACCTGCAGGAATTCTGAGGGAGTAACTGGTTGGATCTTTGATGTGGTTGCATGCTTTTCTGTTTCTGGTGGAGATGTTAGCTTAAATTGCAACCAGGCTAAGAATATGGGTATTTTTGGGAGGTTCCAACACCTTATTTTGATGGGTTGGGCATGCTGCTAGAACATGCCTCATTGCAGTGACCAGTTAACATATATACAAGCATGGTAGGAGCAGGGCCATTATTACAGAGACAATGGAGTCTCCAGGAGCAGCAGTGGTGACTTCCAGGGTTATTCTAGCCAAATGGCCAAATTCACAATCACCAGTATCAGGACAAAATGGTAAATCTGTCCTATGAGGCAATTTAGGTTCCCAAGACTGGGTGCATGTATTTACAATTCAGTAGATACTTGCAGGTGACCTGTGCTGCAACCGAAAAACCAACTAATTGACAAGAAAGACAACGCACAGAGGTAAACAAGCTGACATAAAAATCTAAACATCATAAACTATAGTACGGACCTTCATGAAAAGCTTAGATACACATAACATGAAAGGAATGTTGTGTATGTCACCTGTTCTCAAACAGAATTTCTGAAACACAACTTTAAGGAAAAAATGTCAGCATAAAGTAGTACTAGCTCACATCACTTAATGCAGGTGCTTATTTATGCTGGTTTCTCACATTTTATATATTAATTTTTTAACACAGGCTAGCTGACAATGCAGTTTCAAAGAAACTCTAACTCTTGAGTCTTTATAATATTACTCTTTACCCTCAGCTCTGTTTGCCTGCATGTTTTCCTGATGCATCAGTAGAAAAAGTATTTAACCAGTGGCCATATTTTTTTCTTAGTATACCTGTTGTTCTATGCTACAAGACTATTCTGACAAAGGCAGGTGCTTGGTCATAGCTAATTTATTGTTATATGAGATAGATATGCTTCAGGAACACATCTGCATGATTCCATTAGATCATAAAACTGGACTCATTCTCTATTTAAAATAATTTCCTTGCTTGTGCTTGTCCTGTGATTAATATTTACAAATTTTCAAGTAGGCCTCAGCTCTGTGGTTGTTACTGCATTCACAGAAGGTAAACCCCTACATCAGGAAGAAGTTATATGCACCTATTTATAATGTCCTAACGAGACTGATGGGAAAAAGAAGTTCACCTGTGTCTGTTATTCTTAGATTCCTAAACAAGTTACTGTTGGGTCAAGAAGCTGAATTAGGTTGTTAAGAGTTACTTGCAGTAGCTTCTTTCTCCAAGTTAACTCATCTAATAATTCAGGAAATATAGAACGTTTTTCAAAACAGGTCATATATTATTATTTCAAAGCTGGAAAAACTGGAAAGGGCTCTTTTAGATGGTTTCAAAATTATCTGGTAGAACCTATACTTGCTGCAACTACATCAGAGCTGGTGTTTACACAAGGCAGGTGTACCCTGGAAGCAGCCCTCTTTGTAAATCACACTATAAGATGATGATATTAGTGTACTGAAAGGACCCAGATTAGCTGAGCAGATGCCAAAGAGTTGCCAAGTTTGACTTTAATAGACCACATGATTGACTTTCCAATAATAATCTGGTGTGAAATAATAAAAAATCCATTTATTTTATTTGTAAAAGATTAACCAAATATACCTAGTAGGCAAAGTCAGTTGTAGGGTACAACTTGTTTCAAACTTTCATTTTAAGATTTTTTATTGGATTCCTCATATAGAAAGAAAGAACAATTGTGTAGTACTAAGCAAAAGTGAATTTGTTTTACAATGAAAAGAAATTAAGTGCAAGAAATATAATTGTGATACTTCCTTTCAACTGATTCTTATATATTTGCAGAGAAGATAATGAACATCGAATAGTGTTATGTTTGCCAGGAGCAAAAATTGAAGATGTGAGACAAGCCTTGCAATGCCTTAATGTAAGAAATACAGATCCATTTTTATTCATGTCAGTGCAAATGATGTCATCTGCAAGGATTCTCTGACTGTTAGTAGAGAAATGACAGCCCTATTAGATAGTACATCTTGTACTGGTGTTAGAAAATGAAGTTTAGAACAGACAAAGTTGTCATGGGACATTTTAATGGAAGGGGGTGGTTGGGAATTAAGGGGAAGAAGCTGGTAAGGTGAGAAAATTTTGAAGGGAGTAGTCATGAAAGGGTTAAGCAGGTTGGAGAATAAGGGAGGAAGTGAAGTAAGGTGGTGGGGTAGGTCATCAAGGCTTTTGAGGTGGGATTTGGTTGTTGGGAGTCACATTTGGTGTGATCTTGTTGTGAAGCAGGATCACATCCCAGATGACTTGAGGTGGGAGTAAGGTAGGCCTTGCATGATTACAAAGATGGTAAGGTGAGTACAGTTTCCCGGTTTATAAGGAGCAGGCAGGAGGATGTATTAGATAGATATAATTTTTTTTTCATCTTTTCTCTCTTGGAGGGGGTAGTCTTTGGACTCTGTGGTGTTGGGGTGGTGGGGAGGGTAGAAATGAGGAGAAAGGAAAAAAGAAAAAAAAGACAGAGTAATACGGTTACAGCCTCATGAGATGGTGGTGTGAGGGGTGCATGTGTTGAATGTTTGCTGGCTTTGTAGGGATCCTTAGTTAAAGTGGCAGCATTATAATGTCTCCTGCAATGATTGCCTTTTATTTTCATTTGTTGATGGTAAGGGGAGAGAAAGTTAGTTGAGCCTCATTGTATAGCGGTGTGTGCAATGAATGTTGCAGGGAGAGAGGGATCTTTGGTAAACATTTCTTAGCTATGAAGGTAGATAATGTTTACCTGCTGTTTTTCTTTCTTGTTCCCTGCTGTGGTTGTTGTTTCTGGTTGTTCATTGGTGGTTGAGTGGTTTTCTGTTCATTGGTGGAGTTTGAGTTGTGGTGCAGCTTGCCTGTGAAAGGCATGTGTGGAATGACTGCTGGGAGGTTGTTGAATGAAGCTAGCCCCCTCGGTAATCATTTTTTGTTGTCCCAGGTTTTGTTGGCGGTTAGTGGGTAGAGGGGAGGCAGTGCGGCATTTTGTGGGCTTCCCTCAGGCCATTAATGGCTGGCCGCACATGCACAATAATGCCTGCGGCATTATTTAAAGTAAGGAAATAAAAAAAAAAAATATATATATATATATATATATATATATATATATACATAGTAAGAAATAGTGTTTTGAGTTGCAGGGTGAGGGTCGGAAGTTAGAGGCATGTTCCCTGGGGGAGGGGGGTTTGTGATAAGAATCTAGCCCCTTCTCTTAATTTTCAGGAGTTGCATTGGTGGTTAGTGGGCTGAGGTGATTAGCATGCCATTCAAGGGCTTTCTTCTCACAGTAGGCTGGCTGCACATGTGAGGTAACGTCCGGGACGCTACAATAAAATTAAAAAAAAAGATAGTTGTCAAGATGAGGAGGGCTAGGTATGTCACGGGTGGCTGTACATACCTTGCCCAATTACTGCATGCAGCTGTAGTGGCAGCTCTTATGGTGTAGTGGTACATTGCTGCATCTGTAGTATACAGGGCCCTTGGTTTGAGACTTGGCAGGGTTGATTCTTTTGGTAAGTAAAGGGAGCTTGTTTCATATAAAATAAAAGAATAAAAATAAATCAAACGGTTAGGTGCAAGAAAGAAGTTGCTTGAGTGACTTTACTACCTTTCCTGTCCATGCATTGAAGTGTCAGATTGTGTTATGTTTAAAGGTGTGTGTGTGTTTTTTTTCAGACATGTACATGTACTTACAGTGTGTGTTTGTATTTTCAAGTATCTAGTGGAATCATCATGGCAGAGGTACAGGATTTGAGGCAGAGATGGTTGAGCATCATGGCTCAGGTGGAGGACTTGTTCCAGGAGATGCCAAATGAAGAAGCAGCTACCAGCATGCAGGGTCCTATGACTCGGAAGAGACGACAGATGGGGAACAGTACATGAGCAACCAGAGCTAAGCGAGCAAGTCAGATGCTGACAGTGGAGGAAAGGACAACGGAGGTTGGAAGACTGGTGGCACCACCTTCAGCCCCATCAGGTAATGGCTTATTAGTCTCTGTGGGGAGGGAAGCTGAGGGACAGCTAGAAGGGAGTGAGTTCCCGAGGTTGAGTGTGGGGCTGCAAGGCTGGGTTCATGGATGGCCCAGGGTCCCGCAGGATGTTAGTGTTGGCAGGGCTGGTGGTGCGGGATTGCAGACATTCAGGGTCATGATTTTAGTTTTGATAGTTCCCTTTTATTGCTAGGGGAAGATTTGGACCCTTGTTTAGATGACATATGGTCAGACTTTGGGACACATTCTGGAGAATGGTTGATGAAGCAGGCTTTAGGGCAGGAGGGTGCAGCAATCCTCATGGTTCCTCACATCTCACTTGTGGTGAAGGAGAAGATTTGGAAGGCAGAATACATAGATATTTTTGAGTTAATTGATGTGGATGGGATGCAGTGCTTGATGGAAGATGAGGCGGCAAACGCAATAGACCTCTTGGCATCCTTGGCGGCATTAGGTCGCAGGCTTGTGGGTAAGTTTCGGCAGAGGACATGGGAAAACTGGGTCTTGGGTTTTATATATTACATGGCAGTGTGGTTGGAAAGGGATAATACTTTGGCCCTTCCATTCCTGGCCTATTTTCTGATTATACGAGAGGTACAAAGGATATGGCCTGTTAATGCACGGCTAAGGTATGATCAGATATTTTGCAAGAGGAAGGCAGTTGACAAATCCATGTGCTGGGAGGTTAAACACCCTGATATGATGGACAGCTTTGGGTTGGGAAATAGAGTGGGTAAGTCAGCAGAAGAGGGTGTCAGAGTATTTTGTGCTTTTAATGGGGGGAGATGTTCCTGGACAGGTTACAGATTTTCCCATGCTTGTTCAAAGTGTATGGGCGTACATTCAGCGACACAATGCAGTAGGAGTGAGAGTCAGTTTGGGGGTCAGGCGCCCTTCTTTCCAGGTCAGAGAGGATGGAGTCAGCCTCACATGGGACTGCAAGGATTGCGGGGCAGGGCCAATTTTCGTAGCCAAAGGGGGGTCCTTTCGGGGAACTGGGGGCACCCAGGGGACCCATTCACCTATTAAGGTCCAGGTCCTGCGGGAGTTGCTGGCATATTATCCATTGCTGGCAGTGGCCGGGGGATTGGTTGAGGGCTTTCCGAGGGGATTTTCAATCAAATCTAATTTAATGGGTGTTGGTAAGGTGGGAAAAAATCTGAAGTCAGTGCGATGGAGACTAAGGAAGGAAGTAAGTTAAGGCGAGGGATGGGTCTTTAAGGCTTTTGAGGTGGGATTTGTTTGTTGGGAGTTGCATTTGGTGTGATCTTGTTGCCCTCCCAGCCCGTCCCATTTAGGTTTTTCAGTTTGGGCAGAGAAGAGGGCAGGCTTACCCTCTTCTGTTCCCCCTCTGGTGGCTAATTGGTGGAAGGCGTTTGAGGTGGTGAAAGATTGATGGTGGAGGTGTTCTGGACTTGGTGGTTTTGGACTGGTGAAGAGATGTTGAAGGTGAGCAGTGGAATGTTGCCTTGAAAAGCAAGCAAATGGGGGACGCTGCTTATTCCAAGGGTGAGTGGTTATGCTGCCATTATCTTTAGTTATTTTATGTTTTCTCTTCCAAGGAATTGAAGTTGTGTTGTGTTTAATAACGTTTCATGGATTTATCATTTATTATGTTAAAGAATAAAGGTCGTCAAATGTCTTTTGGTGTTTGAGTGGTTTATTAAAGTGGAACTTGACAAGTATTTTCACGAATCACCTATAGAAAGGATAGTCAGGTCACATGACTGAAAAGATTTTTTGGGTAAATGCCTACATGGAAAAAATGTTGTGGTTTAATAAAATGGAAATGTGTACAGTATCCAAGCCTAGTTTTGGGCACAAGTGTTCAGACAGGATGGTATGCATTTTCCAGATCAGGGAAGAGAATTTTTGCAGCAGATATTTTGCAATATTTGACAAACACTAGGCAGGATTTTTGCCAGGTCAAAAATTTAACAGTTCACAGGTAGCAACATTTGATGCATCTCTGATTTTTTTATTGGAAAATTTGCTACATTCCCACAAGACTGATGTTGTTATTGTTTGTGAAACATGGTTAAAGAGCAATGACTGGAAATCAGTTCTGTCAGGGTATAAATGATTTTACGTAACAGACATTCTAACAAAAAGTCAGATGGAGGTGTTATGATGGGGATTAAAGATAGTTATGAGACCTGTGATTATTACATGTTCAGTGAGAACACCTATACTATAGACTGTGTAACTGTGACAATAAAGACAACCCTAGAACATATAACAATTGCTGGAATGTGTAGACCACCAAAGTCAACTGCAGGTGACATAGAGGAATTCATACATTTCTTGCATGAAAACATAGGAAGGAAGAATAATATTAGCTGGGGACTTAAATTTACCAGAAACAGACTGGAATAATATTGAGTCAACAATGTTAGCAAGGAAATTATTCAGAACATATATTCAGGAACAATTGCTTCAGATTGTAAAAAAGACCACCAGGCGACAGAACATACTAGACTTCATTTGTGTTCCTAAAGAAATTACTGTTACTTCAAGTCAAGTTTTACCACCATTGATGTGCAGTGAAAATGGGGTTATTGAGGTTAATTTGTTGCTAGATAATTCTGCAAAAGTGAAATCTAAACTAAAGCACAGAAGGTTAATTTACATATTATATGGAAGCAAAACAGTCACTATGTAAAACTAACTGGAGTGAGGTGTTCAGTGGAAAGACTGCAGACGGAATGTGAACAGCTTTTAAAAGAGAAATTGAGTGCAAAAAATCAAAAAAATGTTTAACATCAGGTTCTAGGCATACACCATCAGGAGGATATACTTCTATAAGAACAAGATATCTGATTAAAGTGAGAGACAAAAATATATGAAATGGAATAGAGGTCCAACTATAACTTTGAAAACTGAAATAAACAATCTGGACAAACAGATTAAGCATAGCATAAGATAAGATCAAGAAAAAATTGAAGAAAACATATATAAAGATATTGAGCAGAACAGGAAACCTTTTTATAGATACACACAATGTGGAAGGAGTAAAGACACACAAACTGATAAACTGTGTGTAGATTCTAAAATTTATTCTCAGGCACAACAGATTATAGATATATTTACAAAATCTTATGCAAAACAGTTTGGCTCCACAAAAGGGGTGAGTTGTCCTAGTGACATCCAGGTAACCCCAGATACTGGAATCAAATTAGATTATGTTGAAAAAGAACTGCGCAAACTGAATCCAAACAAAGCACAGGGAGGAGACAGAATTAGTAACAATGACCTGAGAACACTTCAGCAAGAACTTATGGTACTATTATAGCTATTATTCACTAGGTCATATAAATATGGAGATATTCCTCAAGGCTGGAGACATGCACTTATTAAACCTGTCTTTAAGGGAAAGGGGAGTAGGACAAACCCAGAGTCATATAGACCCTTACGTCTACTTTCATGTTGCAGAAAAATAATAGAGAAGGTAATATTGGATAAGTTATTGTCAGAATTGGATAGGCTGGGACTTGAAACCATACATCAGCACACATATGTTGAAAAGAGATCTATTACCACCAGTAACATGATGTTCTATAACAATATAATAACAGCTATGAATGAAAAATTGTGTTGTGATGTAATTTATACAGATTAGCAGCATTTGAGAGCATCATACACAAAACACTGATCAATAAATTAGTGCAACTAGGTATTGATATACTCTTGATATGATGGATAGCTGCGTGGCTTACAAATAGGACATGGCAAGTATCATACAGCAACTGGACAGGTGAAATCCTTGGTTACCATAAGGGTGTCCCACAGGGGTCTGTCCTAGTCCTTTACTTGTTTAGATGGTATCTTTCAGATCTAACCTTCTCATATGAGGTGTTCTACAGTCTATATGCAGAAACCCAGAAATTGGGTAAACTGATTACATGTGTTATAGATAAGGCATGTATGCAAAATAACAAATAAATTGACCACTTGGACACAGAAGAATAATATGCTGACAAATACATCAAAAACTAAGCATATGGGGGGCGTGGCCAAGATGGTGACCTGATAGCAGCACTTTCTCACAGCTCTATTACCTCACTGCTATTTCTGACAGAAATTTTATGAAATAAGAAACAAATTGAGGATATTTTTACTGCCAATTGACTTTTAATACTCTGGAGCATTTATAGAAGAAATTTCATTGCTTGAAAACAAAGAATTCCTGTCAAAGAAATTACTAGAAAATCATCACCATCATCAGCTATTCAAAATGAGCCATCCTAAGAACTCAGCACAGGAATCTTTCTTAAAAAGGAGTTACATTCTCTTATCTCAAACATCCAAGAACTTATAATTAAAATTGACAAGATGGACAACAAAATAGATTCCTTTAAAGAGAAATGTTCACAGCAATTACATCATCTCCAGGAAATGCTTACACAACAGATAAGGGCAAATTTCACTCATGGAACAGTTTTTAAATGACACTGACTCCAGACTTCTACAAGAGGAACAACAAACAGAATTTTTACTACAACAGAATACATATTTGTTGGATAAAATAGATGACATAGAAAATGGTGTAAGAAGAAACAACATCCTGATATATGGTTTACCAGAAAAAGCTGAGGGGGACAATATAATCAACTTCCTCACTACTTGGATTCCAAATGTACTGAAACTGCCTGAAGTCCTTTCATAGGGCATAGAACATACGCACGGGTCATTAATAACTTTAAGAAATACCTTTCCAAACAAAAATAAACTGAGATCTATAATTGTGAGACTTTTCTCTACACAAGATAAGGAACTTATCCTCAAAAATGCCTGGACAAACTCACCGATTAAATATAATGATGCACTAATCAGATTTGATAATGACTATTCTGCAAAAATATTTTCCAAAAGAAAATAATTTTTGCCGGTAATAAAAATCCTAAAAAAGAAAACTGACAACCCATCTTCTGTTTCCAGCAAGACTTAAAATCTTTCTACCAGAAGGAACAAAAATATTTGAAACAGTGGATTTAGCAATAAAATACCTCTCTAATAAATATCTTAACACAAGAAGAGTCTATGGATTGGACAAATAGTACACCAAAAAGAAATGCAGAAGTAAATAATTGGAAGACTGTAGAACAGAAGAAGAAAAAACTAAAAGACAAATAAATCTGTTTGTTATATATAGTTAAAAAGTCTTAAGCAATGTTATAAGAGCAAAAAGAATTCTTCATGTTACCAAACTCATCTAAATAACAAGTACTTTTCCTTTTATAGTTATTCTTCTTTTAGTGTATCTGAATTTAATATTATTTAAACAAACTTCTTCTAATCATCACAGTATATATAAACATAATATGCTCAGTTTTCTTTATATAGTTATTTGTTACAAAACACTTAAATCTATGGGCTTTCACTAACATAAAGCAGTTTACTAACATTTCAAATTTTAATTATTTACAAATGTGTCTTCAAACTGTGATAATCATATACTAGAGGCATACAGAAATAAATAAAATGCTAATTTCAAGATAGAGATTTAAAGTAAACATTTCAATGTAAGAACTAGATGTTTAGAATTGAAATGAATGTATATAGAGTGATTAATCTAAGCAGAATATGCAAAGATGCTTAATACATTAGAAAACACCAAGTATATATATTTATACATAATACACACACTTGCAAGCAATATAATACACCTGTATGAACGTTATCTAGATATTTCAAAATATTAATTTATTAATGGCTGTGTCTTTAACTGTAAAAAACATAGGTGTGTACTAGGCTAATGGCCCTGGAGCCTTTATAAGCCTAGCCCATAGGTTTACCCTGGCATTGTGCCACCTGACCTTAGTTCCTAGTGCCACTGTCGAGTAGAGCCATTGGAGTGATCCTTGGGGTGAATTTTCTATTTCCCATCCACTCATCAAGATTCCTCTTGAAGAGGGCCAGTGAGGTGCCCTGCTTGACATGTATGGAAAGTCCATTCCGTAGCATGGGCAGTCTCTGGGTTATGAACCTATCCCTCCAGCATGTTCTGTTGACTGTGGTAATGAGGTTGAGGTCTCTGGAGCATGTGGCATGGAGGGATTGGGATTTCTTTAGATGTAGCATTTCTAACAGAGTTGGGTCAGACATGACTTTGTAAGTCAAGCAAAGATCGCCTTCAAGTAGGTGAGATGAGACAGAGAATAGTTGGAGTTTTTTGAATCTGTCCATATAGGACAAGCGTTTAAGACCTAGGATCCTGTTTGTGATGTACTTTTGTGGCCTCTCCAGTTGTTTCAGGTGTCTAGTGGGGTACATGCCAAATGGGGCATTGTACTCAACTGGCCTAATGAGAGAAGAGTAGAGGGAGACAATAACCTCTTTCTTCCTGGATGCAAAACCCTTAGTAATGAGATGTGCCACACAGAAAGATTTTCTGACCACAGTGGCAATGTGGTGGTCAAAAGAGAGGTTGCTGTCAACCTGTGTTCCTAGATCTCTTATAATCCCTTCTGTGTTCTGTGAGCTACCATTGATGTGGTAATTCAAGGGAACCAGGTTTTTCCCAAGGGGGATGACGACACATTTTTTGGCATTGAGCTTAAGACTATGGTTCTTGCACCAGTCGTTAGTCTCATTGAGGCCTTTCTGTAGGATGTCAGCATCACTTTGGGAGTTAATAATAGCTCCCAACTTGCAATCGTCTGCGAACTTTGTCAGCCAGAGTTCCTTTGTGTTGGCCTGGAAATAAATACCAAACAGGAGAGGACCCAGGACCGAACCTTGTGGGACTCCACTTGTGACTGGTCGACAGTTTGACTTGGAGTCAGCTACTTTCACACTGTGGGTTCTATCTGTGAGCCAGTTTGCAACCCACCTAGTGATATGGGGTTGATGCCTAGCTTAGTGAGTTTTTCTATGACTCCTGAGTGGGGAATGTTATCAAAGGCCTTGGCCAGATCAAGGAAGGCTGTATGAACCACCTTGCCTTCATCCACAGCTCTGGTGACTGACTCAAAGAAGTCAACCAAGTTGAATAGGCATGATTTACCCCTCACAGAACCAAAATGTGCAGGATCCAGAGTTTGGAGATTCCCTATATCTTGTTTATTAGGTCCATGATGATGCATTTCATAGATTTGCATATCAGACTCATCAGGCTAATGGGGCGATAGTTCCCAGGATCTGTAGTTGCTCCTCCCTTGTGGAGAGGGATGATTGTAGCAGCACACCATTCGGTAGGGACATAGCCTGAGGTGCTTGAACAGGGCACACAGGTGAGGTGCCAGTTTACTCTGTAGTTCATGTAGAACACAGCCGGGGATACTGTCAGGTCTCATAGAAGCTGTATTCTTGGCCTTCGTCAGTGCTGTTTTAACCTGTGCAGCAGTAATCCTGGGTGCCTGGCAATCTACTGGTATTGTGATTGGTCCTTTGGGGGAGGGTAAAGTTGGCACTAAATCCGTCGGCCAATATATTGACAATATGCAGTAGTTCAGAGCAAATATGCATACTGCAGTGGAGATTCTTTACATAACTATAGAAAGCCTTATGGTTGTCTTTACTATCTGCTGCAAATCTGTTTTTATTGCTAGCTTTAGAGGATTTGATGAGGGATCTCAACCTTTTGTTGAAGCTGATAAGGGAGTTTTTCCAGTGTTGGGACTTCACCTTATTCTGCATCAGTTTCCTCCTTCTGTTGTAGAGTTTGCTTATGGCAGGGGACCACCAGATTGGCTTCCTATTTTTTGAGGAGAGTGTCTTGGTTCTATTGCGTATGGTGAGATCCATGCGTTTGTACAGTGTATTGGTGTATGATTCGGCAGTCATGCAACTATTCTCCATTTGCATGGGTGCCGTGAAATTAGCCACCTAGCCCAAAGTTATCTTTGGAAAAGTTTTTCATGGTGGTTACCTTTGTGGGAGGGATGTGGATTTCCAAGGTGATTAGCTCGTGGTTGGATCTAACCAGGGAGGAGTTGACTATTAGTGTAGAGCAATGGTCGCCCATGTTAGTAATGACCAGGTCAAGGATGTTGCTACCTCTAGTGGGGGTAAGAATGAGCTGGTCCAGTGCTTTGGAATTAATGAATTCCAGAAAGCGTTGGGCAAGTGTATTGGTACATGAGCATTTTTCCCAGTTAATGGAGGGGTAGTTGATGTCACCCGGTATGAGAGTGTTAGTTTGGACCCTAATATTCTCCAGGGTGCTTAGGAATGTGGAGTGTGAGTCTTGGGACATGGTTAGGGACCTATAGCAGGCTACGACCAGAATCGCTGTCTTACCCAATGTTAGCTGCACCTGAAGTATCTCAGATGCATTATGTTGGGCTACCAGTATGGAGGTGTGTACTTCTTTTATGAATATGGAAACACCACCGCCTTTGGAGCCTCAGTCCAAGTTGAGTTATAGCCTGGTAGTGCAATGGTGCTTTTTCTGTCTTGAACCAGGCCTCTGTTACAGCATAAACATTGATGTTCTCCATTTTAAGAAGTGCTTCGAGTGAGTGCATTTTGAGATATAGCCGTCTAGCATTGAGCAGCATGACCTTCAGACTGCATTTGTTTGCAGCTGTTATGGTGGTAATTTGGTCTTTGGAACACCACCTAAAAAGGCACTATATGGGTGGCAAGAGCCTTAGCCAGTATCCGGAAGCCCAGGGGTGACAGACGATCTCTGGCAAAGCATCAAGGTCCGTCAATCATGTCATTCCATGCAGACAGATACTGTATCCCCTTATAATGACACCAGAAACTTAGCCAGTTGTTGAAATCAATCATTTGCTGCTTGTACTGTGGTATCATTCTGGGTGATGGTAGGATGCTACTTAGGGCTAGGGTCATGCCCACTTGGGCTACATAATCCGAGAGCTCCTCCATGTCTCTTTTCATGTAGTCCAGGGAGGTACATGCTAGATCATTCACACCCACATGTACAATGACAGAGTCACATTTGTACCTGTTGTTGAGGGACTTGAGTACATGTGTTATGTGGCAGATCCTGAAACACAGATTAAGTGAAATATGAAAGATTAAAATACATTTAAACAGCATATAAACAGTTGCTTTAGGACTGATGCTCCCTGCCCATAGTGATTTCTTGCTCTTTGGGGAAAATTCTTAATAACAACTGATATGCTGACAATATTAGGTTCTTGAAAACTATTTTTAGAAACAATAAAACATAAAACAAAGTGGATTGGGGGACAGGTCCACCAAATGAAAATTGAAGAATGCAACACAAAAATGTGGTGAACCAAAAAATGGCTATGATCGTGGAAAAAACACACTGCAATAAAAAAAGACCAGAAATAATTTAATTTGTGAGCACTTTCACAGTTCAAGAAATATACTGCTTCATCAGACAACACATCACATAAAACAACTAGTTTAAATACAAATCATGTCCAATCAAATTATCAGACTAATTATATAGTTAAAATCCCTACAACATCATTTAAAGGAAAACATTTGTATTACATACAAAAAGTATAAACTTATTCAATTATATACAAAACTGCTGTGTACAAACCTATGGACAAGGATTCCTGGCCTTCATGGCTGGTTTAATCAACACATGGTCATTTAATCCCATCCCTCTAGATGCTCTTAACCTGATGATCCATCTAATTTCTGATATTTCAGTCAGGTTCCTAACATCACCTCCCCATTTACCAAGATTCACCATCTCAATAACCAAGACGTTGAAACTGTGTGTAGAATTGGTAACTTTTACATGCTTGGCTAAGGCATTCATATCTGACTGGGTATTGATAGCATATAAATGCTCCCTAACCTGGTCTCTGAGCCTCCTGTCAGTCTTGCCCACATAGTACGAATGACATACTTTGCAGTAAGCTAAATAGACAAGATGACAATTATTACAATTTGCATGTGTATTAAACCTCCATTCTCTACTTGTATCTTGGTGAACAAAACTGTTACTGGTGTCTATATAGGTGCAGTACTTACATTTGTTGCAAGGAAATGTTCCATTCAGACAAATGGTGGCACCCTTCTCACTATCTATCTTAGGATAACACAGCATTTGTTTAAAAGATCTCTTGTTCTTACACAGAAATCTTGGTTCATCCCCTACAACAGACCTAACTTCAGGGCCTAATAACAAGACCTCCCAATTTTCTGAACAATATCAGTAATCTGTCTTACACTGCATGAAAAAGTGACCAGTAATCTAACTGCTTCCTGACAATTCCTTCTATCTACTGATGCATCATTATAAGGGAGCATTTTCTCCAAAGAAATGTGGTCTTGCCTTAGTGGTAAGCAAGGCTGGAATGGTCTGTAATGTTCCACAAACATTTCCTTCACTGCATCCCCTTTCTATAAACCTGTTCCTTAAGGAAACTAGTTGTTCTTGAAATCCCTCTTCGCTGGCATTCAACATGGATGCTCGCATACTTTATCCCTTTATCACATTTCTAAAAACATGTGTTGGATGCATGCTCTGATGATGAAGGTATGCATTCCTGTAACACTCTTTTCTAAATACATGAGTGCCAAATGTGTTATCAGGATGTTTAACCATGAGCACATCCAGGAACTCAATCACACAAGTAGAACTTTTAATACTAAACTTCAAAAAAGGTGTAGAGTTATTTAAGTATTCAAAAAACTTATGCAACTGATCATTCGTGCCTCTCCATAACAGGAAGAGGTCATCTACAAATTGTCTATAAAAATAGACATACTTGCAAAATGTAGATTCAAAAATAACTTCCTCCTCCCACACAATCATTACTATGTTGGCATAGCTAGTTGCACTGAAAGTGCCCATAGCTACGCCATCTACCTGGAGGAACATTTCATTCCGAAACATCATCACGTTATGTTCCAATATTAGTTCTATGAGTAAACATAAACATTCCTGGAACTTACTGTCATATTGTCTCTTCTTACCCAGAAACTGTCTCAACATCTCAACACCTTCTCTATTAGGGATAGTAGTGAAGAGAGATTTCACATCCATTGTTACCAGGCTAATACCTGATAAATCTGAAGAACCACTGACAGTAGCATACAAATCATTTAAAAATTGTTGGGTATCCTTTAGGATATACTCATTGCTGTACACCAATGGTCCCAAATGCTTTTCAACAAAGAATGATGTACGTTCCATACACCACCCTTGCCTCACTACAATGGGCCTAAAGGGAGGTCTCTTAGGGTCCTTATGTGCCTTGGGTAGGCCTTGGATACTAGGTATATTCGGCTATTTTTAGAAACAATGTGCATTGGTCATTAAATATTTACAATATTATTGTTGAATTTGAAATGTTTTTCTTTTAATGAACAAATATGAACAGAAATGTTACAGAGAAATACAACATAAAATAATTAATGCTTTGATAGAAGTATTAATCAATATAGAAATACTCAACTGTTTCATCTAAAAATTCAACATGAAAGGGGAACAACTATAAACTATCAAAATGTTTGCAAATTGTCATATTGTTTTGAAATAACTTTAAAAGTTAAGTAGAAGTCTTGCTTATTGATTTATGACTGGAAACTAGTATTAATTAATACTTTTGCTATGAAAAGGTGAAAGAGTTACACTAGCCATAAAATCATTTTTACATTACATTTATCATAAAAATAACCAATATGTGGCATATATAAAAAGCTATCTTAATCCTGGCATATTAAACACCTTATAATACTTGGACACATAAATATCAGTACACTTACTGATGCACATATACTTACTAGCTGATTGTATTATTTCCTAACACTTGTAAATATTGTTATATAAAGTTATGAGGTTGAGAGAGAGAGAGATTTAAACACTATTCACAGATCTAGAGGGTTTGCTTGAGTAGTTCATCTAGTCAAGCAAAGAGGTATTTTACCTCATAGGGATAGAAAATGGGTTATACATTTTAAAATTACAAATTTAGAAGTTCATTTATTTGTTTATAATGGCTTGGTGTATAACAGAAATATATAGTATCTGTACATTAAAAATTAATTTAATACTATGTTATTCAACTCTTACCAAGAGTCAAAACTATTTTCATACACTGTTATACAAAATCCAACCTAATAGCACAACATGAAATATTTGTCTATAAATGTTAATGGTCTGAACAATAGTAACAAAAGGAGAAGTCTATTCAAACATATACATCTACACAATCCACAAATACTACTCCTTCAAGAGATACACTTACTAGATAAAGACATAAACAGCTTAACTATCAATAATTACAGAGTTTTAGTAAGCTTACAATATAAACAAAAAGAGGGGAGCAGCTATACTACTCCGTAATGCAACCATATCACCCAGAATAATAAACATTCATTAAGATGCATCTGGTATGTTCTGTCTGGTGTCTATAGAATTAAATAGGAAAATATACACCTTGGTCAATCTATACTGGATACCAGGACTAGGAATTTGGAGAGTTAAACATAATTTTAAAGACATAATACAGTTAGCTAAAGGTAGCCTGCTAATAATAGGTGATTTTATCTATATAACAGATGATAAAGATACAGATTCAAAAACCACAAGAAGAAAGCAACCTATATCAAAGGCACTTTTAAAGTTTATTGATACAGCATGCATAATAGATATAAATGAATATGCAGATCCATATTCATTAATTTATTAATTTTGTTCATTTAGACATGAGACTAATTCTAGAATTGATTTGAAATAGAACTTACACCTACATACACAAATCCCATCACAAGAATACCCTCCTACATCACAAAATTAAGTTTAAAGAATTCTATGAAAAAGAAGTTAAAACTTTTCTTGAATTGAAGACTACAGAGGATATCTCAGAAATATATATTTGGGATTCACTAAAAGCATTTATATATGGGAAAATGCTATCTTGGTACATCAATAAAAGGAAAATATAGAATAAAGATTTGCTAGAATTGCAAAATAAAGCTGACAAACAGAAATTAGAAATTCAAAAAGGAAACACTGATCTAATACAAGAACTAATACAAAGAAATAACAAATATGCAGAAATATTACATCATGAGATTATGATTAACTTAGAAAAAATAAAACTAAATTTGTATTCCACAAATCCAGCACACCAGAGACAACTAGCCAGCAATACAAAAAATAATCAAATCCAAACAAATAAAATAACTTTATATTCCTAATACTAACAAAAAACTTACAAATTTAAATAGTATTTTAGAAGCATTTAGACTTCAATATAATTCTGAAAATTCTTCAAATTCCCAAGTAGTACCCACCAAAGATATAAATAATTACCTTAAAAATAACATGTTCACTAGACTAACACAAGAACAAACAGATATTATAAATAAGTCAATTATCATGATGCAACTGAAATCACAAATTAAAATACTTAAAGTAAATAAAGCACTTGGCCCAGATAATATATTACTAGAAATGCACAAATTAATACCCAATCAAGCTATATCTTTACTCTTAAAAATATATACCATATTTAAGCAAGATATAAATATTCCACCCTCCTGGGAATACTCATTGATATCCCCAATAATTAAAACAGGCAAAGATGAGAAACAATGCTCTTCATATAGACCAATATCCTTATTAAACATAGATTATAAATGTTCATGGCAATATATGCAGGCAGGATCAAAACATTTCTCCCCATGTTAATTCATGAAGACCAGACAGGCTTTATTAAAGGAAGAAATACATATGACAACTTTAAAAAATATATAGTAAACATACAAACTTAGACAAACATAATTTCCCTAGACATTACCAAAGCATTTGATTCGGTTAACTGGAACTTCCTTGTATTAGTTTTAAAAGAATATAAATTTCCTAAACTTTTAACACACTTATCCAGTCATTATATAAAGACTCTATTGCATATATTAAATCACATAGATCAGGTCCCATACAAATTAAAAAAAGGAACTAAACAAGGCTGTCCCTTATCACCATTGCTATTTGCATTACTTATAGAACCCTTTGCAAATCAAATTAGATCAGATAATAATATTAAAGGCATATGCATTAACAAAACATTAAACCTTAAAATACAACTCTTTGCTGATGACATTCTTTTAACCCTCTCAGACACTAACAAATCTTTTCAGGCCTTATTTAGTGATATGAATAATTTTCAAAGTGTCTCAGGTTTACAGTTCAATGAAAACAAAACAAAAATCATACCATTGCAATTCTAAAAAGAAACATATAAATAAAAAAATATCCAAATACTTAGCAGTAGATAATAAAATACTATATTTAGGTATAAATCTACTTGAAGACTTAACTGACTCACTTATATACAATTATTAAAAAAATAGATAAAATAGAGTAAGCAGTGTCCAACTGGAACAAATATATCTTTACAATGGGAGACAGATTATGTTTTATTAAATCAATCATTTTTTCCTAGGTATTATATCTAATACAACTTTTTTCAATACCACCTTCCAAATATATCATTAAAAGATATAACAAACTAATATTAAACTTTTTATGGTTCCCAAACAAACCCCAAATTGCACTAAACAAACATTTACCAAATTGGGAGGATGGTGGAATTAATTTACCAGACACTGACATATACATTATATCCTCTGTAGTCAAAAATATAACTTTATGGTTAAATGCCTACTACTTACCTATTTGGAAACAAATACATGAACAGATTTATATAGAACTTAGTCACAACTACATACAAGACTGATTAACTATACCATATCATCACCCCTTGTTTGGATGTTATAAGATCACTTAGTGGGAAAAAAATAAAAATAACAAAATGACATCAAAATACATAAATATTACATTAACAGCATTTAAAACATATATAAACAAAGTTCCAAATATAAATTCTTATTTTTTTCTGACTTTTTTCATAGCCTATATACCCACTATCTTTGCTACATCCCAAATTCAGAAAATTAATTCACTTAAGAAAGGCTCAATAAGCTATTGGCACCAACTGACAGAACAAGGAAAAACATTAACTAATGAACAAATAATCAACAAATATAATATAAATAATAACTCATGGCTGCTTCTGCAAAATCTAAGACAATACCTTATAAATAAAACTGAACAAATGCAAGCATCAGTCAGACATAATGCTCCAAAATTCATTGAATGTTTTATTATAATCACATCTCAACCTTATCAAGGTGGTGATTACCTGCTTAATATTTATAAAATTGTTAAAAAAACAAAAATCTACCAAGCACTTACTGGGATTATTGCACACAGACAAACAACCACCGTCCTACTGAATGGAAAAAGATTATCTTAAAATAGAAAAAATAAAAGGACCAACAAACTTGTAGAACAAACAAATGGCCAACCAGGAGGATGTGACCACAATCAAAAAAACTGTCCGAACTTCCAAAATGGTGAAAACACTCTTTATTTGCAACCAAAGTGATAAAATAATCCACAAAACAAGTGCTTTCATCTCTGAATTTGGAGACTTTATCAAGTTAAATTAAATCATACACTGAGATCCATTTTAAAAACTCATGCCCAGAATCTAAGCCACTCAAAACATGTTTCTCATGAATAAACATGAGCACATAACATTCAAATATGCACGCCCATTGTGTTAAAGCAATGCAGCTTTTAAGCACACTAAAAATGTAAAAAAAATATATATAATATACAATATATTACCTTAAAACATCTGTTAATTAATACCTTGTTGCTAATAAAACCTTATAAAATATAAAGTAAAACTTGAACCATCATAAATAAATATAGACAGATGCAATATAAATGCAATATACAAAACACACACTGGGAACACTCAACCAGAACAAGAGAAACTACTGTGTATATACAAAAACAACTATATGTTAAAAAAAATAATTTTTATAAATAGCTAATCTTTAAACCTATATATATTTTTTATTGTATATTAGAATAAATATTTGAACATTCAGGAATACACATCTAGTATTACCTGTAAGGAAATATAAATGGATATGTATATAATTAAAATCAATCCTTCCATATTACAGTCTAATGAAGTCACTGCCCATATATAATAAAGAAACATGCTATCATCTCTCTAGTGCTTTCAATTTGAGAAAACAAGTAATAGAAAAAGTCTCATTCAAACCTGGCCATTGCATAGCATTAGTTTTAAGTTGCCATAATGCTTCACTCTTCTCAAGAAGTAATGGCCATGATCCACCCCTCGGGTTGTGCTCCAATGGATCAATCACTACAAATTTAAAACTATGACCAACACATTCGGCACAGTGGTTGGCTAATGCATTTGATTCCTTTTTTAATCTTATGTCTCTCAAATGTTCGTAAATGTGACTTTTCAATTTTCTCTCTGTCTTCCCAATGTAAAAACAGGGGCATTTACAGCAAAAAGCACAATATACCACCTTTTCCGTTTGACAATTACAGTTTTTCTTTAAAAGTACTTTAACAGCA
Source organism: Protopterus annectens (assembly GCF_019279795.1). Classification (NCBI taxonomy): domain Eukaryota; kingdom Metazoa; phylum Chordata; order Ceratodontiformes; family Protopteridae; genus Protopterus; species Protopterus annectens. Next base: position 304,141,549 of record NC_056750.1, read on the forward strand.
TTTATAATAAAGGTATACCCTTCAAGTATATAATCACAGTACTTACATAAATCACATTTTTTCATAGATCCTCAAAACCATGTGTGACTGCCATATTCAAAAATATTCTTAAGGGACTGACCTTTCCTGTAAACAACCAAGGGTTTTTCACAAATACATTGTTTTACTTCACTACATGAGGACAGAATAACCCAATTTTTTAATAAAATGTCCACAGTTTCCCTACTCTCCAAATTATAGGTTGTAATAAAAGCTGATTGGAAGCTAGGATTGTTATTTCCAATGTGAATACCCATACTCTGCATTCCATAATTCCCATTGGGCAACAACGTGGCCCCCTCACCACTATTATTCATTCCACTGAGAGATAACGTATCATCCTCATAAGTTAAGATAGCACAAAAGAAACCTCTCTCTCTCTTATTTATGACTTCCAACATGAGGTTATTCACCAGTTCAAAAGGATTTATTTTTATTTATTTATTTATTTATTTGCAGTTGTTTAACCAGGATAGTCCATTGGGCCCAAGGAACCCATTTTCAATGGAGTCCTGGGGAGAAAAGCTCCACATACAGATTATACAAAGATTAAGTTCCACACATAGATTA